>NC_134484.1:371230058-371345483 GCF_040206685.1 Ascaphus truei | reverse complement strand
GTCTGAGAGAGAGAGTGAGGTCTGAGAGAGAGAGTGAGGTCTGAGAGAGAGTGAGGTCTGAGAGAGAGAGTGAGGTCTGAGAGAGTGAGGTCTGAGAGAGTGAGGTCTGAGAGAGTGAGGTCTGAGAGAGTGAGGTCTGAGAGTGAGTGAGGTCTGAGAGAGTGAGGTCTGAGAGAGTGAGGTCTGAGAGAGTGAGGTCTGAGAGAGTGAGGTCTGAGAGAGTGAGGTCTGAGAGAGTGAGTGAAGTCTGAGAGAGTGAGTGAGGTCTGAGAGAGAGAGAGTGAGGTCTGAGAGAGTGAGGTCTGAGAGAGTGAGGTCTGAGAGAGAGAGTGAGGTCTGAGAGAGAGGGAGGTCTGAGAGAGAGAGAAAGGTCTGAGAGAGAGGTCTGAGAGAGAGAGAGAGAGAGGTCTGAGAGAGAGAGAGGTCTGAGAGAGAGAGAGGTCTGAGAGAGAGAGAGAGGTCTGAGAGAGAGAGAGAGGTCTGAGAGAGAGAGAGGTCTGAGAGAGATAGAGAGAGAGGTCTGAGAGTGAGAGAGAGAGGTCAGAGAGAGAGAGAGAGAGAGGTCACAGAGAGAGAGAGAGGTCTAAGAGAGAGAGAGGTCTGAGAGAGAGAGAGAGAGAGAGAGAGGTCTGAGAGAGAGGTTTGAGAGAGAGAGAGGTCTGAGAGAGAGATGTCTGAGAGAGAGAGAGAGGTCTGAGAGAGAGAGAGAGAGAGGTCTGAGAGAGAGAGAGAGAGCTCTGAGAGAGAGAGAGGTCTGAGAGAGAGAGAGAGGTCTGAGAGAGAGAGAGGTCTGAGAGAGAGAGGTCTGAGAGAGAGAGAGGTCTGAGAGAGAGAGAGGTCTGAGAGAAAGAGAGGTCTGAGAGAGAGATCTGAGAGAGCGAGAGAGGTCTGAGAGAGAGAGAGGTCTGAGAGAGAGAGAGGTCTTAGAGAGAGAGAGGTCTGAGAGAGAGAGAGAGAGAGAGAGAGAGAAAGAAAGGTCTGAGAGAGAGAGGTCTGAGAGAGAGAGAGGTCTGAGAGAGAGAGAGAGAGAGAGAGAGAGAGAGAGAGAGTGTGTCATATTCTCTAGCCTGCTGTACCCATGCTTGGCCACCGGGACTGCTGCCACTCTCAATGTCTTGTTCTAGCCTGCAGTACCTATACTTATCCACCGGGATTGCTGCTGCTAAACTAAGGAACATTCCAGACTCTGATACCTGACACACCTGCATCTGTGCTCCCTCTCAGCCTGCCTATATAAACCTCCCTTTCCTGTTCCTCCCTTGCCTTTGCTGGAAGTCAGACTCCTATGCACATGCCTCTGATCCTGATCTGTTTCTGTACCTGTACCTGTATTATATTATTACATTATTTTGTTACTGCATGCTGTGATTTTTCCTGCAATCTGTAGTTCTTCCTATGATTGGTTCTAAGGTTTCAGGTTTACCTGCAAGTTCCCCTAAAATATGTTTCTCTGCAACCTGTGATATCCCTACGCCTGATATCAGAAGTTTCAGATTTAACTGCAAGGTTCTCTGTCTGATATTCCTATGTCTGATGTCAAAAGTTTCAGATCTAACTGCAGGTTCTCTCTGTCTGTACTGCTGCGGCCGAGTTTATTCGAGCATTTGCCCGGTCTCGGCCGCAGCAGTAACCAGGCGCGCGCCGGGATGTGCCTGGCGCGCGCCGAAGCCGCTCAGGAGCGCCGTCCGATCGGGGCTTTCTCCTTCCTGCTGCCGGGTCCGCCGGGTCCCCCGGAACCCCCTGCCGCCGTCCCCCACATCGCGGGACACCAGGGCTCCCTCGGGGAGCCCTGGACGCGCGTGCAGGGGGCGCAGGCTCCCGATGACGCGTGACCGCGCGTCGATAACGCACGGCACGCCGAGGGAGTGCGGCTAGCATGCCGGGGCATCCCCCGGCTTGCGGAGCTAGCCGGACTCAAATAAATCTGGTCTCCTCTGTATGATATCCCTACGCCTGATTTCTAAAGTGTCAGATATAACTACAGGTTTCTCTGTCTATGTTTTTTCCTTGCATTTAAATTGTTGTAACATTATGGCATTTTTGGCCTATTGAACTTACCTGCTCAGTACCTCCCTTAAAGGTGCACCATGGGCTGTCTTTATAGCCTTTAAGTACACCTACCATCCACACAATGGCGAAGTATACTCTCTCTGACCCGATTGGATCTCGGGCAGTAATCACGCCCCCCTCACTCAGAGGGGCGGGACTTTTTTCCTATAAATAATCACCGGCATAGCTAGGAAACACATTCCTCCCCTTGAAGAAGTGTGTCAGTCTACGCGAAACGATCGTCGGGACGTGGTGACGTCATCTGAAGTGGCAGCGTCTGCGTTTTGAGACAGCAGCGTTTGGAGACAGGCTTGTATTCAGACAGGATACATTGTGATTTGGATGCGATACTAAGTCTTTTTGCCCGCGGTGGGGGCGTCCTGCTTACTACTTACTACTACACTGGTTACAAGAGTATATACTACTATATATTTTTCCTCCCCTTGGAGCGGAGCCCCTTGCACCCGCTGTATTATATCAGAGACTGTGTGGCAGTCCGCATACCATTCCTGAGCCAGTGCATAAACCTGATACACATTTGTGTTTTATGCTATACACCTGAGCCGGTACATACACCTGATACACATTGTGTTTTGGATGCAATACTAAGTCATATTTTACCCGCGGTGGGGGCGTCCTGCTTTCCTGGGGAAGCATAAGTACTATATTAGTGATAAGAGTATATACCACTGTTTTCTCCCTTTGGAGCGGAGCCCCTTGCCACCCGCTGCACTGCATCCTAGATTGTGTGACAGTTCGCATCCCATTCCTGAGCCAGTGCATACACCTGATTACAAAGGTGTATATATTGCACCTCTGATACCACCTTACCTATAACTATATACATCGTGAATTTTTCACTATATAGGCTTGAAGGGATACTTACCTGCTTGTCCAGGAATAATTATATTCCGCAATAAGACGTCTGTGGAGAGCAACTAAATGTGTATATTATATTGATACCAACTGTTTGATTGATTGCTCACCTTACCACTTCCTAATGGGGTTTTTTAATGTTTGAATGTTTTATATGTGTTTTTAACCTTACTAATTGAAATTACTTGAATAAAATTTTATTATTTTTTCTGAGCTATTCCGGTCAAGATGGGCCATATTTTGTCCTATCAATGGTATTTACACCGATAGACCACTGTGAGTCTTACTACTGTACCCCAACATTGAGTGCTCGACATATGAGGGAGCCTTTTTTGATCCTTTTGGGATCTACTCTGTAATACATATGTTTTTTCCTTGCATTTATAAATCTCCGTGACTGATGCTAAAGTCTCAAAAGGTCAGCTCTCCTATCTTGTGTCTCTCTGTGTCTAATATTTCTGTTGTTCATTCTTGTGCTTCAGCTTTAAAGACACATTTCCTCTTTACTGGTTTCTTGGGAAGTGTGGTTTCCCCATGTCTGAAATTATGGCTCCCACTCAAAAAACAGTCTTGAGCAGTAAATGTGAACACAGTACCACTGATTCTTCAGAACTTCTCAAAGCAAGGAAGAAGAAGAAAAAGAAGGGAGGAATTACTGTGGAAGTTGAAATTAAGGATGAACCTTTAACCCCAGAGTCTGCATTTGATGAAAGAGATATGCTGCAGTTTAAGGCAACTCACAGAGTTATCCCAAGAATAGTGGAAGAAAAGAATGATGTATTTAATCCAGGAAAAGATGCCCTAACTCAGACACTTCAATCTGCACGAAAAGAGATTGATTGTCTTCATGGATGTTTAGATAAAGCGCAAGAAGCCAAGGCTGCACTACAGAGCGGTCTATCCTCAGCAGTTGCTAAGTGTGTTCTCCAGGAAAAAGAAAAGCACCAGTTGGAGAGTGATCTGGATGTCATGTCAGGTGAGTGGAGAGGGCATATGCTGATGCTGCTGAGGATCAGCGCCTCGCTTCTAAAAGTAACGAATTCCTGGAAATCTCTATGAAGGAAATTGACAGGCTTAATACAGAGCTTTCCCAGGAGGAGATTTGCTACTTCAAAAAAGAGATGGAAGTCGTTCGGGAGGAGAGATGCTACTTGAAAACAGAGATACGTTCTATGAGAGACGCCTTCGAAGAGTTAAATAGTAGGTTTGAAACTATAAACCAAATGAGTAAGAACTTCTCTGTCCAAGCCAGTGAAGGAGATAAAAGACTCCATGAATCAGAAGAGGAGAAGAGACTATTGATTGAAGAAAAGTCAAGGATGCAATTAGCACTGGAAAAAGCAGAGGGTGACTGGGAAAAAGAAAAATATCAGTTGGAGAATGACAGGGTGATCTTGTCAAGTAAGCTGGAGAAGGCCTACGCTGATTATGCCCAGTACCAGACTTTCATGGCTCAAGTTGACGTAGCACTGGAAGCATCTCAGAAAGAGGTTCACAGGCTTACTACAGAGCTGGAAGCCTCTAAGGAGAAGAGTTGCCACTTCAATACAGAACTATGTTCATTGAGAGAAATCTTCGAAGGGTTAAATATCAGTTTTGAAACTGTAACCCAAGAGTGCAAGAATCTCTATGTCCAAGTCAGTGAAGGAGATAAGAAACTCCATGAATTAGGAGAGGAGAAGAAACAGTTGGCCCGGGGAAAAATAGACGTGCAGACAGCACTGCAGGATGCAGAGAGAGTGCTGCAAGAAGAACGTGTCTTCCTGGAGCAGCGCACACAAGCAGAAAATATGCTACAGAGTCAGCTGCAAGAACTGCATACACATCTGCAGGACATGAAAGAGAAATGGGTGAATGCTGAGGAAAAGCAGCGAGTTCTGCAGGAAGAAAGTTTCCAGACTGCCTACAAGGTAAAAATGCTGCAAGAGTATCTGAGTTCCCAGTGTGTCCCCAAAGAGCAGCATGAGGAGCTGAAGGCCACACTGAGCATAACCAGAGCCTCTCTGGAGGAGGAGCTTAGAGCCCAGGTAACCCTGTTTGAGAGGGAGCACAAGGCGATCCAGAAACTGAAGCAAGACTTAGAGGAGCAGAGACACTGCTCCATCCCTAACAGCCAGTACACCCAAGAGAAAGAGACCTGGAAAAGACAAGCTGCTGAGATCATAGCAAACGAATTTGCAGAGCTCCAAGACGTGATGAGGGATGCATGGAAGCGAGTTCAAAATGATCTCAGTGAAGAGATGAAAGTCCTGAGAAGAGAATTGCAGTATGCACTTAACCAGGGATCTCTCACTGAGGAGTGGAAATTGCAACAATACCTAAAAAAGGAAGAGCTAAAGCTGACAGCTGAACACGCATCTCATAGCGCTGCTGATCGCTGAGCTCAAGACACAGCTTGCCAAAAAAGAGAGGGAGGAGGTGTCCGTCCGTCAAGTGGTTGGCCTGACACTGTGCTATCAGGTCAAGATGGCTGAGGCTGCAAAGTGTTGAATCACACAGCCCATGAGAAGGCCCGGCTGCAGCTGGAGCTGGACAAGGTCTGGGAGGAGTATCGGCAGCTACAGGTCAGAAATAAAGAAAACGAAATATATTTAAGCCTTGTTCTAAGTCAGCTGGGAGATATAGAGTCGCGACTTAACTCTAAAGAAGCTGAACTGACAACTGCTTTGAGTAGGAAAAGAAGTGCAGAAGGACAGCTTCAAGAGCCGAAAACTCAAATAGCTGGTCTTTCATTCGGTGATGCCACGAAACAGCAGTCGCAAGAGGAGACCATGGAGAGCGAACTCTGTGTCCCCACTGACTCATTTGGAAAGGCTGCACGCGTCCTTGATGCCCACGTTCCTGATGTCTCTGCCCCTGCTTTTGGGATGAGCGCACCCATTCGGAGGTTCCCTGCAGCACCCAATGTACCTGTGAAGTACCCTCTGCCCGCTGACAAACCACCAGAGGTGGGTCACCTTGAGTCCACTTTTCATCAAGGCCTCCGGGAAGAGCCTGGAGGATCGTCCGGAGAACGCTCTTGGGAGGGGGGAGTAATGTCATATTCTCTAGCTTGCTGTACCCATGCTTGGCCACCGGGACTGCTGCCACTCTCAATGTCTTGTTCTAGCCTGCAGTACCTATACTTGTCCACCAGGATTGCTGCTGCTAAACTAAGGAACATTCCAGACTCTGATACCTGACACACCTGCATCTGTGCTCCCTCTCAGCCTGCCTCTGATCCTGATCTGTTTCTGTACCTGTACCTGTACCTGTATTATAGAAGTCTGTTCACAGTAAAGCCCTTGCTGGTAATCTGGCTTGTCCCTGTTTGTTCCTGTTCTCAGTCCCTGCCCCCAGACCTGTCCTTGCTCCCCTATCCTGTTCCAGTCTCCTCGTTGCCGACCTCTGCTTGTTACCTGACTTCGCTACCTGCCGCCTGCCTCGGACCTCTGCTTGTTTCCTGACTTCACTACCTGCCGCCTGCCTCGGACCTCAGCTTGTACCTGACTTCGCTACCTGCCGCCTGCCTTGGACCCCTGCTTGTGACCCCTACTACGCTCGGTCTGTTCCGGCCACCGAGATCCTACCCGCCACAGGAGTCCCCCGTGACAGAGAGAGAGAGGTCTGAGAGAGAGAGGTCTGAGAGAGAGAGAGGTCTGAGAGAGAGAGAGGTCTGAGAGAGAGAGAGGTCTGAGAGAGAGAGAGGTCTGAGAGAGAGAGAGGTCTGAGAGAGAGAGAGACGTCTGAAAGAGAGAGAGGTCTGAGAGAGAGAGAGGTCTGAGAGAGAGAGAGGTCTGAGAGAGAGAGAGGTCTGAGAGAGAGAGGTCAGAGAGAGAGGTCTGAGAGAGAGAGGTCTGAGAGAGAGAAAGAGGTCTGAGAGAGAGAGAGAGAGAGAGAGAGAGAGAGGTCTGAGAGAGAGAGAGGTCTGAGAGAGAGAGGTCTGAGAGAGGTCTGGGAGAGAGAGGTCTGAGAGTGAGGTCTGAGAGAGAGAGAGAGAGAGAGAGAGAGGTCTGAGAGAGAGAAAGATCTGAGAGAGAGGTCTGAGAGAGAGAGATCTGAGAGAGAGGTCTGAGAGAGAGAGGTCTGAGAGAGAGAGAGATCTGAGAGAGAGAGAGAGGTCTGAGAGAGAGGGAGAGAGAGAGGGGTCTGAGAGAGAGGGAGAGAGAGAGAGGTCTGAGAGAGAGAGGTCTGAGAGAGAGAGAGGTCTGAGAGAGAGAGGGGTCTGAGAGAGAGAGAGGTCTGAGAAAGGTCTGAGAGAGAGAGAGGTCTGAGAGAGAGAGAGGTCTAAGAGAGAGAGAGGTCTGAGAGAGAGGGAGGTCTGAGAGAGAGGTCTGAGAGAGAGAGAGGTCTGAGAGAGAGAGAGGTCTGAGAGAGAGAGAGGTCTGAGAGAGAGAGAGAGAGAGGTCTGAGAGAGAGAGAGAGGTCTGAGAGAGAGAGAGAGAGGTCTGAGAGAGAGAGGCCTGATAGAGAGAGATCTGAGAGAGAGAGGTCTGAGAGATCTGAGAGAGAGAGAGGTCTGAGAGAGAGAGAGAGGTCTGAGAGAGAGAGAGTTCTGAGAGAGAGAGAGAGAGAGAGGTCTGAGAGAGAGAGGTCTGAGAGAGAGAGAGAGAGGTCTGAGAGAGAGAGAGAGGTCTGAGAGAGAGAGGTCTGAGAGAGAGAGAGAGGTCTGAGAGAGAGAGAGGTCTGAGAGAGAGAGAGAGGTCTGAGAGAGAGAGAGAGAGAGAGAGGTCTGAGAGAGAGAGGTCTGAGAGAGAGAGAGGTCTGAGAGAGAGGTCTGAGAGAGAGGTCTGAGAGAGAGAGAGAGAGAGAGAGGTCTGAGAGAGAGAGAGAGAGAGAGAGAGGTCTGAGAGAGAGAGAGAGAGAGAGAGAGAGGTCTGAGAGAGAGAGGTCTGAGAGAGAGGTCTGAGAGAGAGAGAGAGAGAGGTCTGAGAGAGAGAGAGAGAGGTCTGAGAGAGAGAGGTCTGAGAGAGAGAGGTCTGAGAGAGGTCTGAGAGAGAGAGAGAGAGGTCTGAGAGAGAGAGAGAGAGGTCTGAGAGAGAGAGAGAGGTCTTAGAGAGAGAGAGGTCTGAGAGAGAGAGAGGTCTGAGAGAGAGAGAGAGGTCTGAGAGAGAGAGGTCTGAGAGAGATGTCTGAGAGAGAGAGAGATCTGAGAGAGAGAGGTCTGAGAGAGAGAGATCTGAGAGAGAGAGAGGTAGAAGATGAAACTCACTTCCTGTTGCGTTGCACACAATACTCTGAAGTGAGGAGTACCCACCTAGAGAAACTCACTGCGGTTAACCAGAACTTTAATAATACAGAAGAGATCCAAAAAATAGCGATCCTCCTGGGAGAAGATGAAACCACAGCAGAACTGGCTGCACACTATATCAGCACCTGCCACAAGCTGAGAGATGTACACTAACCCCCACACCCCTGTGTGAAACTGTTACCCATATACCCTGCAATCATTATACCCTATCCCTAGTATTCGTGTAATTATTGTCCCCCACCCCCTATTATTCACGCTTTGGCAATACTGAAATGTTCTTTCGTCATGCCAATAAAGCTGATTTGATTTGATTTGATTTGAGAGAGAGAGAGGTCTGAGAGAGGTCTGAGAGAGAGAGAGGTCTGAGAGAGGTCTGAGAGAGAGAGAGGTCTGAGAGAGAGAGAGGTCTGAGAGAGAGAGATAGGTCTGAGAGAGAGAGGTCTGAGAGAGAGAGAGGTCTGAGAGAGAGAGAGAGAGAGAGAGAGAGAGAGAGGTCTGAGAGAGAGAGGTCTGAGAGAGAGAGAGGTCTGAGAGAGAGAGAGAGAGGTCTGAGAGAGAGAGAGAGAGAGAGAGAGAGAGAGAGAGAGAGAGAGAGAGGTCTGAGAGAGAGAGAGAGAGAGGTCTGAGAGAGAGATAGAGGTCTGAGAGAGAGAGAGAGAGAGAAAGAGAGAGAGAGAGGTCTGAGAGAGAGGTCTGAGAGAGAGAGGTCTGAGAGAGAGAGAGACGTCTGAGAGAGAGAGCGAGAGGTCTGGGAGAGAGAGAGAGGTCTGAGAGAGAGAGGTCTGAGAGAGAGATGTCTGAGAGAGAGAGAGATCTGAGAGAGAGGTCTGAGAGAGAGAGGTCTGAGAGAGAGAGATCTGAGAGAGAGAGAGAGAGAGAGAGAGAGGTAGAAGATGAAACTCACTTCCTGTTGCGTTGCACACAATACTCTGAAGTGAGGAGTGCCCACCTAGAGAAACTCACTGCTGTTATCCAGAACTTTAATAATACAGAAGAGATCCAAAAAATAGCGATCCTCCTGGGAGAAGATGAAACCACAGCAGAACTGGCTGCACACTATATCAGCACCTGCCACAAGCTGAGAGACGTACACTAACCCCCACACCCCTGTGTGAAACTGTTACCCATATACCCTGCAATCATTATACCCTATCCCTAGTATTCGTGTAATTATTGTCCCCCACCCCCTATTATTCACGCTTTGGCAATACTGAAATGTTCTTTCGTCATGCCAATAAAGCTGATTTGATTTGATTTGATTTGAGAGGTCTGAGAGAGAGGGAGAGAGAGAGAGAGGGGTCTGAGAGAGAGAGGGAGAGAGAGAGAGAGGTCTGAGAGAGAGAGAGGTCTGAGAGAGAGAGGTCTGAGAGAGAGAGAGAGAGAGAGAGAGAGAGAGAGGGAGGTCTGAGAGAGAGAGAGAGAGAGAGGTCTGAGAGAGAGAGGTCTGAGAGAGGTCTGAGAGAGAGAGAGGTCTGGGAGAGAGAGAGGTCTGAGAGAGAGAGAGGTCTGATAGAGAGATCTGAGAGAGAGATCTGAGAGAGAGAGAGAGAGAGGTCTGAGAGAGAGAGAGAGGTCTGAGAGAGAGAAAGAGGTCTGAGAGAGAGAGAGGTCTGAGAGAGAGAGAGAGGTCTGAGACAGAGAGAGAGAGAGAGAGAGAGAGAGGTCTGAGAGAGAGAGAGAGAGAGAGAGAGAGAGAGAGAGAGAGAGAGAGAGGTCTGAGAGAGAGGAGAGGTCTGAGAGAGAGAGAGAGAGGTCAGAGAGAGAGGTCAGAGAGAGAGGTCAGAGAGAGAGGTCAGAGAGAGAGGTCAGAGAGAGAGGTCAGAGAGAGAGAGAGAGAGAGGTCTGAGAGAGAGAGGTCTGAGAGAGAGAGAGAGGTCTGAGAGAGAGAGAGAGGTCTGAGAGAGAGAGAGAGGTCTGAGAGAGAGAGAGAGGTCTGAGAGAGAGAGAGAGAGAGAGGGGTCAGAGAGAGAGGTCAGAGAGATAGGTCAGAGAGAGAGGTCAGAGAGCGAGGTCAGAGAGAGAGGTCAGAGAGAGAGGTCAGAGAGAGAGAGAGAGAGAGAGAGAGGTATGAGAGAGAGAGAGAGAGAGAGAGAGAGAGAGAGAGAGAGAGGTCTGAGAGAGAGGTCTGAGAGAGAGAGGTCTGAGAGAGAGATGTCTGAGAGAGAGAGGTCTGAGAGAGAGAGAGGTCTGAGAGAGAGAGAGAGGTCTGAGAGAGAGGTCTGAGAGAGAGAGAGAGGTCTGAGAGAGAGAGAAAGAGGTCTGAGAGAGAGAGAGAGGTCTGAGACAGAGAGAGAGAGAGAGAGAGAGAGAGGTCTGAGAGAGAGAGAGAGAGAGAGAGAGAGAGAGAGAGAGAGAGAGAGAGGTCTGAGAGAGAGAGAGGTCAGAGAGAGAGGTCAGTGAGAGAGGTCAGAGAGAGAGAGAGAGAGAGGTCTGAGAGAGGTCTGAGAGAGAGAGGTCTGAGAGAGAGAGAGAGGTCTGAGAGAGAGAGAGAGGTCTGAGAGAGAGAGAGAGAGAGGTCTGAGAGAGAGAGAGAGGGGTCAGAGAGAGAGGTCAGAGAGATAGGTCAGAGAGAGAGGTCAGAGAGAGAGGTCAGAGAGAGAGGTCAGAGAGAGAGGTCAGAGAGAGAGAGAGAGAGCGAGAGAGGTCTGAGAGAGAGAGAGAGAGAGAGAGAGGTCTGAGAGAGAGAGGTCTGAGAGAGAGAGGTCTGAGAGAGAGAGGTCTGAGAGAGAGAGGTCTGAGAGAGTGAGAGGTCTGAGAGAGAGAGAGGTCTGAGAGAGAGAGAGAGGTCTGAGAGAGAGGTCTGAGAGAGCGAGAGAGGTCTGAGAGAGAGAGAGGTCTGAGAGAGAGAGAGGTCTGAGAGAGAGAGAGAGGTCTGAGAGAGAGAGAGAGAGAGAGAGAGAGAGAGGCCTGAGAGAGAGAGAGAGAGAGAGAGGTTTGAGAGAGAGAGAGAGGTCTGAGAAAGAGAGAGGTCTGAGAGAGAGAGAGAGGTCTGAGAGAGAGAGAGAGGTCTGAGAGCGAGAGAGGTCTGAGAGAGAGAGAGAGAGGTCTGAGAGAGAGAGGTCTGAGAGAGAGAGAGGTCTGAAAGAGAGTGAGGTCTGAGGGAGAGAGAGAGAGAGTGAGGTCTGAGGGAGAGAGAGAGTGAGGTCTGAGGGAGAGAGAGAGAGA
Organism: Ascaphus truei; assembly: GCF_040206685.1. Lineage (NCBI taxonomy): Eukaryota > Metazoa > Chordata > Amphibia > Anura > Ascaphidae > Ascaphus > Ascaphus truei. Next base: position 371,334,163 of record NC_134484.1, on the reverse strand, counting down.
GAGAGAGTGAGGTCTGAGGGAGAGAGAGAGTGAGGTCAGAGAGAGAGAGAGTGAGGTCAGAGAGAGAGAGAGAGAGAGTGTGAGTTCTGAGGGAGAGTGTGAGGTCTGAGGGAGAGAGTGAGGTCTGAGAGAGAGAGAGCGAGGTCTGAAAGAGAGTGAGGTCTGAGAGAGAGTGTGAGGTCTGAGAGAGAGAGTGTGTGAGAGAGAGTGAGTGTGAGAGTGTCTGAGAGAGACACCAACTGCGCACTGCGGTGCCTTTGTTTTTACTTTGGGCGCCGCGGAAAAATCCTGATCGCCTTGGGGAGCCTTGAACCGAAAAAGTTTGGGAACCACTGCATTAACCTGTTCCCTGATTTAAGCAGCTAGAGAGATGAGCACAAGTGTTAGCATTCAGAGCTATAGCAGCGAAGGCAGCAAATGCTAATTCATTTAACAGCATTTAGAGTACATGCAAATGATCAAAAAGTGTATGCCAAGTTTTAGTCAGTAATTAAATTGCGTTATTGATTGCTATGTTTATACTGTAGCTGACCTTTCAAAATTATCCCTCAAGACAGATTCTTGACCAACATGGAAATTAATTGTTTGGATGCAGAAGGTCATATTGTAACTATGAAATGAAAAAAAATGCTTTATCCCAGTAACTGGATAGCAGCATTTTCCCACGTCTAGTTTTTTTTCCCTAGCTCGGGGGACCCTATGGTTCCCAAGAAATGTACCTTTTTGTTTACAGGTTGAATGAATGTGAACATCAAGATGGCCACTGTTGTCATCCAATAGAAAGTCACATGGTCATGCCCAGTGACAGATTTCCCATTAGGCCCGGGCCTAGGGCGGCAACATTTTGGGGCAGCACAAAATGTATGCCCCATATGCTTCTGCCGCGCGCTCGGCCCTATCAGACCTAATGGGAAGACACTTGCTTGTGTCGGCCGCCTTCTTTCTGCTGCCTTCCAAATGCTGCTGCATTTCCATGGCAACGCGCCACCATGCTGCGTCACGTTCGTGACGTCAGCGGTGTCATTGGACGTTAAGATTCCAAAAGGAGCAAGGAAGGCGGCAGAAAGGAGGCGGATTTTGAAATCCGCCATTGGTCATGCCCCAAAGGCTTTGTGGCTTCTTATTTGTCCTTGGGAGGAAATCTGACCAAACAGCCATTTTAATTTATATGCATGCACAGTACATGTTTATTTATATAGCGGCAATGTATGCAGGGCTGTACAGGAGACAAGACAGTACAGGGAATTATAAAAAAACATAAAATCAAGCAATAGAAAAGCCTTGCCCCACAGAGCCTACAATCTAACTGATATATTAGGAGACTAACAGAGACAGTAGGTAAAGGAGCAAGTGCAGTAGATGGCAGTACTTGACCACCGGAATCGTACAATTGATCGCAGCCATCTTGCTGCACCCAAGTCTCCACCAGCGCTCGGCCGCAGATTCACCCTCTGCCACATCTGCTCCCCCGCTGGACACAGTCACCGGCCGCTTCGCCAAGGCAAGTTATTTTAAGGGTTAATTTAGTGGTTCGGGTAGGGGATTAAGGATAGGGGTTTTAGGATAAGGGGTTAGGGTTTTAGGGCAAGGTGTTTTTTTAGGGTAGGGGGTAGCATTAGTAATAGGGGTTAAGACTAGGGTTTTTTAGGGCAAGGTTAGGGACTTAGCCTGGCGGTGAAGTGGGCGACAGGAGAGGTGAGTAGCGGCTAAACACTGCCGGAGATTTGGTGGTGGCAAAATGGCCGCGACTAAATGTCCTAGAACGCTTGACCAAAATAGTTGGTAAGTGCGACTTGTGTTGGGCAGTAGCCAAGAATGCAGGTTATTGAAAAGCTTCATTCAAAAGTTTTTTTTTTTTTTTCAAACTTACATTTTTTATTGGGTAGTAAAGCAAAGATATACAGTGGTATACAGATGGTTATATGGGTAATCAGGGAGAGGGGGGGATGGATACAGAAATAAAAAAGGGGAGGGAGGGAGAGTGGGGTGGAACAGCAAATTAGCGATGCTTCAAAAACATAAAACTTATCAACATAAAATACTTTGCTTTTCCAAAAGGGATTCTGTGGCTGCCTTTTTGCCTTTTATAGGGTCTGTCTCTGAGAAAACCGGGATGTTGAGGCAGATCATAAATTTCGTGAGATAGGATATAATGATGGGCTGGGGAGGCAGCCAGATATATCCTCTGAACATAGCGTAGAGGTGGTTTTACGAAATTACAAGCTGAGGGAGCTTAAGGCCTCGGACATGGTTACAAATACAGCGCTGATCCGCGCTGACGCTCATGCTCTCCTGCTCAACCAGGAGCTTTTTTGTGTCCTTGCATGAGCGTTAACGAGCGCGCTTGTGAGCCGGGCGGGAGGCGGGGTTAGGACATCACGGCGCCAACATGCTATTGGCTTTTGGCAGTCACGTGACCGGACCTCCGTTTCCCTCAGCGGGAAAAATTAACTGTTACTGTCGGCTGCAATTCCACACGCCTCCGCAAGTGCCATCTAAAGCCGCCCTCAGTAGGGATGATCGGGGTAAGTGTTCCACCTCAGAGCGGCTCAGTGCGGGTCAGCGCTGACTTTTTGACCATAGCCCCGGACTTAGGCTACATTTTGGCTGCCTATAAACATTATCCAGGGTAGCCATACCTTCTGGTAATTGTCGAATTGCTACTCCTGACGAAGCTGTTGCGAAACGCGTAGAGTTAGAGTTCTGAGAGATCCTGCGCCTGGAAGGACTGGCAAACCACTGCTGAGATTGCTCTCATTCTGGCCTCCCACCCTTACCCATGACGCGAAACCGGAAGTGACGCGACGGCACTGATACGGCACTACACTGTGAGGGGAAAGTGAAGCACCGAGCAGCAGCTTACCTCTCAACCCACCTTCTATCGGCGGTTCTCTCCACCACCCATCTTTATTATGGAAAATGTGAGTTTCCTGAATACCTGTGTATAATACATATGTATAGTTCAAACTATATGCACTATTTGTGATTTTCTTTATTTTCATATCATCCACTTCACTGAGAGGTATACAGACTCCAGTTACACAAAGGGCTCCAGTCAAAGAGAGAAGGATCTCTGACATGCGGTGATTTAATACGATTTTTGTGAGTTCATTTCTTACGTTTTTGATATTTTCTGTAGCAGTGAATTACCATCTGCACTATATATATTTTTATATTTTTTTACATATCACGAGCTTATCCTGCGCTCCTCCTCAACCCCAAGAAAAGAATTGTCGAATGTATCATTTAGAAAGCTAGTGAGTTTTTCCATCATGCATACAAACCATACCTTATTTATAATTAGCTGAACTGATGGTATTTTATCTTGTTTCCAAAGACCTGCTAGGGCGCACCGTGCTGTGGTAATAATATGAGTTATTAGTTAGTTCTCCGCCCTGGTGTGGCCTTGAAGTGGTTTGTTAATTAAAAACATCCACGGATCTAGGGGTATGTTCGAGCCCATAATCTGGTGGATCCAAGATCTCACCTGCTTCCATAGAGCCTGTACCCGGGGGCATGACCACCACATATGTAGAAAAGAGGCCACCTCACCGCAGCTTTTAGGACACATAGGTGAGTAGCCTGGAACATATTTAGCTATATTTTCGGGGGTATTATACGAACGGGTCATTACTTTGTACGCATTTTCCCGGATAGTTGTACAGATTGAGCTTTTGGCTACCACTTCGAAAATATCCTCCCAATCCTCATCCTCCAATTCCTCTCCCAAATCGGTTTCCCACAAAAGGGTGTTTTTAAGTTTGAGTTGAAGGTAATGGCAGACAGTGCTTGGAGTACACCCAGTGTGAGGGAGTTTCACAGTTCTGGGACAATGAAATCATTCTGGCTGCATAATTCTACATAGATTGCAAAGGAGAAAGTTGCAAGGCAGGGAGACCCGTTAGCTGAGTATGTAACAATAATCAAGACAGCACAGGATAAGGGTATGCATCAGGCTGAGGCCCCGGTACCTCCGCTGCACCCGCGCCCGCGAGACTGGCGGTGCGTGCAGCCGATTCCCCGGTCTGCAGTGAGCTGCAGGAAGAGAGACCGGGGGGGGGGGCGTGGCGGGGGAGTGGCCATGACATCACCCGGCAGGTTCGCCATCATTGGCTGAAATGCCGGGGGGCGTGGCTTCGCGCTCCGTCGCGAGTCCTGCTCTCAATTCTATTGAGAGCAGGAGCAACTCTCGCCACAGCGCTGTGGCCCCCCCTCGCAGAGGGCCCGGCCCCATTGAGGGGAGGGCTCTCGTCCCTGCAGCGTCCGCCACAGCGGGCGCTGCAGTAGCCAGCGGGGACCAGGCCTAAGAGTTTAGCACTAATTACAGAGGAAAGCCCAAACCATGACAATGTTCCGGAGGAAGAAGTGACCAGTTTAACCAGAGTATGAATGTGAATGGAGAAGTCAAATGTCACAATGAGGCATATTACTTTGGTGACAGGATAGAAGCGGGTTCCATTTACTGTCATAGAAAACAGAGATATTGGGCCAGGTTTAGAATGAAAGTGTGAAATTGCTAAAGATTTGCATGATTAGATGGGTGCAAATAAATGTCCCACCTTTCAGTGATATATCAAATAGTCCACGGTCCGGGTCTTTTCTAAATGTATTCAGAGACAACAGAAAACATATTTTACAGCATCATTTCAGTCAGTTAGATCAGGTTTTCAGGTGTAGTTATGTATGTATGTATGTGTATATATATATATATATATATATATATATATATATATATATATATATATATATATATATATATATATAAAACTTGGTTAAAGAGTGGTGAATCCTCAGCTAGGTTGATGTTAAAGGATTCTGGATTCTGCATATACATTTCTAACGCTGACTTATATACCATTTTACTGGCTTTAGGCTGTGTCCTCAGTCAATCATTAATGTTTTAACCAATATTCCTTTACATCCTTATCTCTCTCTGCTCAGAAATAAGAACTCTATTGTTCTGTCACTAAGTAACTATATGATTAACTGTGTTCCTAATCTTAAAACCACTCTCTATTGTATTCTTTTACTAACTCTTTCTAACTACCCCAATATAACTTGTAACTGAATACTTTATTCCTTATTTTAAATAGTAACACACTGAATATGTATGTATATAGACAATATAACGTAAACATTCAGGCTTCAAGTCGTCCCATCTTCAATGGCAAAGCGTCATACACAAGGATAAAGCCTGAGGGGCAATCAGAGATGTGGGACTGGATTGCAGGTGTGAGGTTAATGGTGGATAGACATATTTGCTTATCATCTATGTGAAGGTAATATCTAAAGCCAAAGGAGTTGGAGGTCACACAAGTGCGTAGAGAGAGAAGGAGAGGTCCCATAAGAAAGCCCTGAGGTTTCACCAACAGACAGAGCAACTGGGGATGAGGACATGGCATGTTGGCAAGAGAGACGGAAAAGGAACGTTGGTAGAGGTATGAGGAGAACAAGGCTAAAGCCTTGCTTTGGATAATAAGAGTGCAGACTCTAAAAGGAGAAGAATGTTCAACAGTATCAAAAGCAGCGGCGATCAAGTATGCTACTTTAGTGAGGGCAGTCTCAGTTTATTGAGCTGTACGAAAGCCACATACAGGGTCCGGGATTAAAGGGAAGTTAATCCTGAGGAGAAGAAAAGATGTTGTAGCAGTTTAAAGTCAAAAGGCGGCACACAGAGCAGTAGTTTGTAAAGTACGTAGGGTCAAGGGTATTGTTTTTAAGAATAGGTGTGCATGCTTCCAGGTGAGGGAACAGAGGATAAGGAGTTGAAGATATGGGTGAAGGTGGGGACTAGACTAGAATAGGAGCAAGAGAACTGACTAGGTGAGAGAGAATCATGTTGACAGTGGTAGAGGGAGAAGAGGAAAGCAGCGGAAAATATTCCAACTCTAACGAGGAAAGCGTTGCTGATGGAAAGAGGTTTGGGTAGAAGCAGATTTGAGGAGGAAGGGACTAAAGACAAGGTGGATGCTATCCACAGTGAAATTCCTTCAACGTAGTCAGCAAAGGCATGAGGGGAAGTGAAGTCAAAACACAGAAAAGACTGCATTGATTGGGTTTGAGAGTATAGATTAACGGAGATAGTTAGGCTTTGGTCCCGCTGCGTGTGCGCTACTTACCATCTGATGGTGTCCTCCCGAGCAGGTCCCAGTCCCTCCTCCCTGCACGGCTCACTACACGCTGTGACGCGTCAGCCGCCAGGGGATGCAAGAGAATTGTAATCCCAAGCGGCGACGCGTCACGTGGTGTGGCTGTGAGCCAATGAGGCGAGGAGGAGGGGAGGCTTCGGGGAGAGGGGGAAAGCAGCTGCAGCACCAAGGGAGCCCCCCTGCTCCCTCTCACACTCTCTCGTCATAGTCTGTGTCTGCAGATGCGGGGGGGGGGGGGGCGGGGGAGGGAACCCCTGGCAATGAGGAGAGGCTTCGGGGAGCAGGGAGGCTTCGGGGAGCAGGGCAGCAGGGGAGGGAACCCCCGATACAGTGCGATGGCCCCGCCCCCGACGTCATTGCCGTGCCCACGTTTTGGCCACGCCCCCCGCTCCAGCTCCCGCTCCCTACAGACCGCGAGATCTGCGGATAGTGGTCAAGTGCCTCTCCCCGCGCCGCTTGTCTGCAGTGCGGGCACGTGGTCTGAGGCAGCGGGGCCTTAGCCTTAGGGTGCGTCCATAGAGATGGGAACATTGCTGGACGGCACTGACGAGCCAGCGGGGGCGATCGGGAGGCGGGGGGAGGCGGGGCAGTGACGTCGCTGGGCCAATCGCCCGCGACGCACCGACGTCAACGTCACAGCGCCATGACGTTGACGCTGCTTCGCGCCGATTGGATGTTTTCAGCCGACAGCGCGCTGAAAAACAGCTTGGCTGTCGGCTGAAAAATCCAACTCGTTAGCATGCCTGCGGATGCTCGCGTGAGCCCCCTCTAAAGACATCCTCATGCAGGGGCTCAGCGCGGCTTCCCCTGCTATGGACGTGGCCTTAGTGTTGTTTGGTATTAGAGAGCAGATTTTAAGTCAAGGAGAAAGTTGTACTGTAGAAAATCAGTATGGGTTCGAGCAGGACCATCAACAGAAATCGTTGGACCCAGGACAAATATAAGCAGCCCTCCCTTGGCACACAGGGTGTGGGAAGGGGGGGAGGAAAAAGCAGGTATGGGCATGTGGGAGGGGGTATAAAGAGGTAACGGGCCTGAGGGGTGTAAGTGGGTAATGGGTCTGAAGGATATATGAGGGGGTAGTGGGCCTGTGGGGGGGGGAGAATTGGCCTCGGATGGCATAAGGGGGTACTGGGCCTGGGGGGCAGCGAGCATAAGGCACAGAGGCACGCAAGCTTACCTGGAGCGCTCTGATGAGCCTGCTGGAGGTCCGTGAAATGGGCACCCTGACTGGAGGAACGACGGCCGGTAAAGGGGAGGGACTTACAGGGCCACTCAGGGGGAGTGGGAGTGTGGATGGGTGGCAGCCGGCAAAGACCTTCTAGGCCCGCAGGTGGGCCTATAGGACCCAGGCCTAAAGGGGCGTTGGCCAGCAGAGGTGCAGGCCATACACTGTAGGGACGCCTTAAATAACCAGGCCCAGGGCAGAAGTCACCAGCTGTCCTTCCATCAGCGGCGCTGGGTGTAATATTTGTTCCAGAGAAGCAGGTGCAAGTGGAAAAGTAGTGTTTGTGAATTTAACCAAGGGTAAGGATTTCCCAAAAGTGAATGGAAAAAAAGGTACTCTTTTTTTTTTTCTTCTTTAAACTGAACGGGGTACAGAACGGGGTTAATCAAACAAACATATTGTTTATTATTTCTCATTGTCCTGTGGACTGAGTGAAATATGTGAAAATGTCCAACACGTTCTTAGCTCCTTGCCAAATCGGTATAAATATATTATTGTGGCATTCTGAAGTCCACACACTACTGAAGAGGTGACGAGTGTCCTATGACCGCCTTTTCACTAAGGAACTTATTCACCCACAACTTTCCTTCATAATATTAGGAAGTCCCCACTGCACGCGCACCTTGCGTCCTGGCGGCGCGTGCACGATGCTTCACCATGATCTGCAGGTTCCTTATTTCGGTGCGTGGGTGTGTGGCCAAAACGGGTCGGGTGGGCACGGCCATGACAGGAGGGCTATGACACGCACAAAGCAAATGCGTTTCCTACGCATGCACCCTTAAAACAGATTGTAGCATAGAAAATAACATGATCTGCCCATTAGTGCAGCCTATTATGTTGTGCAAGGATAATTAAACCATCGTTTCTGTAGTCATACAGTTAGGTCCGGAAATAATTGGACACTATTACTAGTTTTGTTATTTTGGCTGTGTACCAAAATAAATTCAAGTTACAGTTAAATAATGAATATGGGCTTAAAGTGCAGTCTATCAGCTTTAATTTGAGGATATTCACATCCAAATTGGAGAAAGGGTTTAGGAATTACATCTCTTTAATATGTAGCCCCCTCTTTTTCAAGGCACCAAAAGTAATTGGACAATTGACTCAAAAGCTGTTTCATGGACAGGTGTGGGCCATTCCTTTATTTCATCATCAATTAAGCAGGTAAAAGGTCTGGAGTTGATTCCAGGTGTGGCTTTCGCATTTGGAAGCTGTTGCTGTGAACCCACAACATGTGGTCGAAGGAGCTCTCAATGCAAGTGAAACAGGGCATCCTTAGGCTACAAAAGTATAGAAAATCCATTAGAGAGATAGCAGGAACATTAGGAGTGGCCAAATCAACAGTTTGGTACATTCTGAGAAAAAAAGAACGCACTGGTGAGCTCTGCAACACAAAAAGGCCTGGACGTCCACAGAAGACAACAGTGGTGGATGATCGTAGGATCCTTTCCATGGTAAAGAAAACCCCCTTCACAACATCCAGCCAAGTGAAGAACACTCTCCAGGAGGTAGATATATCATTATCCAAGTATACCATAAAGAGAAGACTTCACGAGAGCAAATACAGAGGATTCACCACAAGGTGCAAACCATTCATAAGCCTCAAGAATAGAAAGGCCAGATTAGACTTTGCCAAACAATATCTAAAAAAGCCAGCCCAGTTCTGGAACAGCATTCTTTGGACAGATGAAACTAAGATCAACCTGTACCAGAATGATGGGAAGAAAAAAGTATGGAGAAGGCTTGGAACGGCTCATGATCTGAAGCATACCACATCATCTGTAAAACAGTGGAGGCAGTGTGATGGCATGGGCATGCATGGCTTACAATGGCAGTGGGTCACTAGTGTTTATTGATGATGTGACAGAAGACAGAAGCAGTCGGATGAATTCTGAAGTGTATAGGGATATATTGTCTGCTCAGATTCAGCCAAATCAGCTAAGTTGATTGGACGGCGCTTCACTTTACAGATGGACAATGACCCAAAACATACTGTGAAAGCAACCCAGGAGTTTTTTAAGGCTAAGAAGTGGAATATTCTGCAATGGCAGAGTCAATCACCTGATCTGAACCCAATCGAGCATGCATTTCACTTGCTGAAGACAAAACTTAAGGCATAAAGACCCACAAACAAACAACAACTGAAGACAGCTGCAGTAAAGACCAGGCAAAGCATCACAAAGGAGGAAACCCAGCGTTTGGTGATGTTCATGATTTCCAGACTACAAGCAGTCATTGCCTGCAAAGGATTCTCGACAAAGTATTAAAAATGAACATTTTATTTAGGATTGTGTTAATTTGTCCAATTACATTTGAGCCCCCTGAAATAAGGGGACTGTGTATGAAAATGGTTGCAATTCCTAAACGTTTCATACAATATTTTTGTTCAACCTCTTGAATTAAAGCTGAAAGTCTGCACTTCTATTGGATCTCAGTTGTTTCATTTCAAATCCATTGTGGTGGCGTACAGAGCTAAAATTATGAAAATTGTGTCAGTGTCCAATTATTTACGGACCTAACTGTATGTGCTTTGCTGAGCCTGTGCAGCTGTGCATTTTCCCAAGCCTACCTCCCCCTCTCTCACCCCCAAACAAAGTGGCCTTTTTTGCATGATGAAAATGACTGCACCACTTAACTCTTTAACACATCACTCTTTGCTAGTTTTAAGCTCTTTTTGCAATTCCTTATATAAAAAAAAAAATTACCTCAGCATGTTAATAGACTGCAGAGGGGGACAGAGGACACACTTGTCCAGCTCACCCCTCCTTCCCCATAGTCCCCCCCTCCCTATCTCCTCCTGCAGCTTCCTGGTGATCTGATGATTGCCTCTGATTGGCTCCATGGCGCACCATGTGACGCGTCGACGCTCGGGAACACAATTCTATTGTAGCTGATGCGTCACAGTGCGCAGTGAGCTAGGAAGCGAGGCGACACCGGGGACAGCTAGGGAGGGGGTAAGGGGCTGGTGGGAGGTGCGCACGCAGCCGCTTTGTGTAGGTACCTGCTAAAATTGAGTTCACCTAGAAATGGTTAGCAGGTTTGTATAATGTTTTGATGAAAAGATGCAACGAAATGGCTCTTTTGTTATGAGACTTATGATAAAACTGTAGAGTTTCACTAATATATTTAAAGCCAATTTGGGAAGAGTGCCGGATTTGTGCATTTGTTGTCCTTGCAGTCTGTGTAGCCTGTGATCATTATTAATGTGCATGGCAGACCTGTGCCCCATGTGACAATCCTGGCTCACCCTGACAGTAGCTGCACCTCTGACCATCATCTGATGAAGTGACACTGATCTGCCTGTGACTCCTGGCATAGAACGATCAAATGTGGCTGTGTTTTGTGACCCACCCCGTCATTGCCAGTTTATAATCCAATCATCACTACAACATAGCAATCATTTACTTGGTAAAGCATGACTGACAGGCAAAAGCTTGAGCGCTGCACAGTTTGATAAAAATCAGTAAGGTAGAATCACTCTCCTGTACACAAGAGATAAGCACCTAGCAATCTTGAGAAAAAATTATTCCCAGGTTTTTCTTCTTCAGATGAGCACCTGTGTGGATAGGAGTAAAATATGCAATGAAGCTCGCAATGTGAACGAGTAGAAGGGTAATTTAAAGATCACTGCACAGTGACAGCAATAGGTGGGTATTAGAAGCTAAGAAACACAGCCCAAGCTCAATGTGTCAAAGTCTATAAAGTCTGGACTGGAGGAAAAAATTACCTCTCAGGGGTTGTAGACTATTGCCAAATGCAGAGGCCACTTGGTCTCACTTGCCTCTGCTATAGCCAAGATGGCCTCTGCAGAAGGCTTATGTTACAGCCATAATAAGTCATGCTACATATGTAAAATTAATGCCATGCTAGGGAAATCACGCTTACTTGCAGAACATTTTTTCCCTTAGGTACATCTCATTAATGCAAACCACGATAATAAAAAAACCACAGGCAACAACTTCCCGGTCGTGATGGTGCATATGCTGTATTGACAGACAAGAGAAGCTTGTAAATCAGATATAAAATGGATTATGTAAATTGTTTCCTTGTTATTGCAAAAAGATTAGATCATTTATAACATGGCAACTTTATTTGGGGATAGCAAGGGCGTGGGGGGGGGGGGGTTTGAGGGGTTGAGTTAACTTTTGGTTTAAAATACATATTTGCATAATATACATGCAAAAGGAATATATAAAATATACAATGCATAATTTGACAGCGAATTGCATAACAAAAAGAAAAGATTTTTTTTTTCCACCCAATAACTTTTTCTGCACTACAAATACGCCCCCTACTGACTGCTTCCTAAATTCAAAGTGACGCTATAAAGCTACATAGTGCTTACTTAGTTGCTTTAAATGGGTAATTCCTCCAAGGACCAAAGTGAACTAATTCAAGTGACATGTTTAAGGGGCCTCATCTGTGTAATGGATACATTTTTTTTTTTAACCCAAATCTGACACCTAGAGGTATTTTTAATTATTATTTTTATTTATGTTAAGACTTGGAGGGGTTTGATTACCTCTGGCTGTTCCCTTTGGTGCAACATCCCTGTGTTCAGGGATAGCTTGCACAGCCCCAGCCCACCTCCCCGTAACTTTATTGGCTCTCTGATATGCACAGGGTGGGATGAGGGTAAACAAAACACTTTATTGACAAACTTCACCATTCAAAGGCCCTAAGAAATTCAACTTTTAAACTCCTTTCCAAAAAAGGAAACCAGCCCAACCTTTTCTATTAGTATTGCTAGACTTGTTTAGGGAACCCAGGTAGACTATTAAAAGTACAGCTCAACCCCCTTATAACGCTGTGCTTGGGGTCCAAAGAATCACATCGCGTTATAAGCGGATCGCGTTATAAATAATGTACAATTGTATGCATTGTACAATTAAATATTTAAGATACCAATAATCGTGTTGTAAAATATTCATAAATACAAAAATTGGGAGCCACGCTTGCAGTGTTATAAGCGGATTCGCGTTATAACGGGGTTGAGCTGTATTTGTTTAGGCCAACTGTGGGATTGTACCTTTAAATCTTAATCTACAGATTTCCAGATGAACTCCTGTAGGATTCCTTATGAATCTGAAAGAATTGAGCAGTAAGGAAGGCAGGAAATCAAGCAAACACGGTTCTACATATCCCCAAATGTCTAGTAGTTTCTCCAAAATCAGGTTATTTCAGTTATAAAACGTATTTTAGAATAAAATCAAACCTTTTTTTTAAGATAAATTGATAAACGCAACATTAAGTCATCCGAGTGTCACTGATGTACACGGACATTTAAATACTGCGTTGTGACAATTTTTAAGTAAATCCCATATGCAATCCCTGTAATTTACTGAGCAGCACTGATGTCTAATTAGAAAAAAATAGCAAGTAACACAAAATGAATATAATTGGAACCAATGCCAACAAAGAAGTATTTATAACAGCTAATGTGGTTATTCATGTGCTTTAATAGCCAGAGAGCAATAACAGCTTCCATTGTATGCAGCACGTGCTGCCAGGTGCAAAGACTGGTACTGTACATACGTAGCCTTCTCCAACACAGAATTACAGAAAAAGCAGTCAAACCCAAATGGCACATTGTAAGAATGAATTAAAATACACCAGTAATAAAAAAAACTACAAAATATAGTTTATGTTTAAAATACATCACATAAAATTGCCCCTTTTTACAGTAAGTCTGAGGTTTACAAATCAGATATGAATGTTTTAATAGAATTAAAAAGGGATATAAAAATAATAATAACAGCTAAAACATAAGAATGGCAAATTGATATGTTATCTAGACTTGTCTGAAGAATGGGCATTAAAAATAGTACACTGAACACTGCAGCTTAGGAATTACTTTGCAAAACTTCAATATCTACATTATTTTTGTTCTTGCTACCATAGTTGAGACATCTATGGTAATAAGGACCTTTGCATATTAACCTAATCATCCCAAAGAGATTTGTACAAGCCAGAAATTCTGCATGATCTGTATTTATAGCCCGTTTCCATATGCCAAGAAGGCTCTCGTGTTCTAGGGAGTGGGAAAGGGGGAGAGAGAGAAAGATTAAATCTATGCACATTTGGGTTTGTGCGCGTTTGGTGGAGGTTGATCTTCAAGATTCTGCATCCTCCAAACAGATGAGAAATTGCATTCACGAGTCAACTCTGATCTCTCACATGTGCTCAGGGTGGCTCTGCAGACAAGAGATAACCCATTCCACTGGTTTTCCTTCATAACAGATTTGATAGACAGCAGTGAACAGAGGAAACCTGGAAGTGACATAAATCGGTTAATAGCGTGAGGATCTGATCAAAGAGACCTGTTTGACTCAACATTTTAGGAGGGCTACTTCAAGTTTGTGGTCAGGTTAAACCTTCCTGAAAAACAAAACACCACGATGCAACTGTAACCCTCCAACATTTTTGTTTAGTGAACAGCAACTTCCCTCTCCCCCAAAAACACAAGATATTAGAGAAAGTGTTACTGTGGTGCCACCATGCCTTCTCTTTAATAGTTTCTTGAACTTGTTTGTTAATCCTTTAGTGCTGGAGGAGCCTCGAATACACTGCAAAGCAGACCCGCTCTGACAGCGAAGACATTAATATGAATTCCACCAACATGTTGATATAAGAACTTGAAGAAGCTTTAGTAATAAAAAGGTCCAGCACTTACTGATCCAGCATGCCTTTCTGTTGCAGGATTCGGTATACTTCTGCGGAGGTCTGTGGTCCTTGCAGTTTTTGACCATTCAGCATTTCCCGTTCAAGTTCTTCAATGCTCTGGAGATAGAACAAAACAAATAGGTGACCGGCCTTGTAAGAGATATGAATAAAGCTATTTTCAGTGGTCAAAGTGGTGTATAAAAAGTAGCGATGCTCTGCATGACAAAAAAAAATATTGGGGAAAAGCTATTTGGACTGGTATCTACTAAGCGATTGTATTTTGAAATCTAGCGTTGTGCAATAACTGAATTATATAAATACTGCATAATTATTCAAGCACATTAAAAAAAAAAAACTACAGTAAATCACTTCGTCTGGTGAATGAAAGGGTTAGTTATGCCCCAAAACAAGGAATATTTTGTCCTTCCATTCTTGCTCCTGCAATCAGTTCTTTCTCCCCCCCCCCCCCCGTCTCCCCCCCGGTAAGTAGACGAGTACTGATTAAGTCTTAAATATACTCTTCCAGTCTTTACAGTTGCTAAAATGCATGTCATGATAAACATAGCATTCTCAGCCCAGTCTGAAACTGTGGCAGGGTCTCTAAAGAAAGGATGGGGGTGATGCAGGCACTTAGGTGCGTCTGTGTGTGGATGTTAGAATGACCACAACATAATCTGTTTATTAGGAGGGGAACTTTAGTTTGCTTATTTATGGTGAACAAAAATGTATTGCACCCTCAATTAAAACAATCTGTCAGTACCATCAAATCTTAGGTGTCTATCCTTCCAGATTTTTATTGTCCGATAATGGACGATGGTACAGAAAACAGAATCTGCCACATGTAACAATCCTCCATTTTTATTATACAATAAAATACTATTGAATTTCAAATAAGAAGTTTTTTGTTTCATAAATCTGGTGCTGGCTATTGTCAAAGCCGGTACTTCTTGTTCCAATTGTTGCAGCTGAGAGACTTTGATAAGTGGGGGTTAGTACTTGCAAAGAGACCATAGGATCAAAAAGAAGCACTCGACATCAGCATTAAGGCTGAATAAATCCCGTCAGGCCAGAGGCTTCAGCAACACACTGTAGGCATTGTATGCATGAAATCAGTCAGATACATCATCTTTCAGAGAACCTTGAAAGTGGCGACAGGAATACATGTTTCTCTCTCTGGGGAGAAAAAAAACCTGACAAACTATTTAAAAGGATTTTCTATGAACTATAAAATACATTTTAAATATAGACTATTTCCAAGCAAGAACGGATCATGATCAAAATCACCCAAGCATTCATAAAACACATGGCCTTGTTACCACTGCTCAAGCATTTGTGTTTAGTTTAAGTTGTATACAAGTCAGTTATTCTGTTTTACATTCATGTACTAAAGGCTGTTGAATTAGTGTTAAATATTTTTTTTGTTTGTAGAAAGCAAACAATGTCACGTTAGGCTATTTTAAGATAAAACAGGGCTATATAGGACATACAGAGCATGTTGTACGGTGTACAGACTTTCCTCACTCCTGCATTTTGGCCATTGATCATAGACGTACCTTGCCCGTTTTCACAAAGGCCTCAGCCACTTTCCGATTGCGTCCTCCGTAGCAGGTGGTAATGAGATCAGCGACTCCACAGCTCTCCAGGAACGTCGCAGTGGACACAGGGTTTTTGCAGAAGATTTTGGCAAACGCGATCATCTCCATGAGCCCGAGGCGGATCACGGCGGCTTTGGTGTTGTCTCCGCAGCCGAGGCCATCACAAAACCCAGCTCCCACGGCAACTATGTTCTGTGTAAAGTGGGTGAAACGCCAACATCTGAAGATCAATCATTCTTTGTGACAGGCCCTTGCATATATCCTAATGGGATTGTTCTATTTGGACAGAGTGCCGGTGCTTCACACATTAAACAGACCGTTTACAAAGAATGAGGGATGATAACAATACAGGTAGTCCTCGTTATCCAATGTTTCACTTTACAACAAATGGCATATCCAACGCTTTACAATGCAACCCTACGGGCTGTTTTTTTGACGCCGGAATGGGTTATCCGACGCCTGAATGCGTTATCCAACGCTCACCGCCACTGATTAACATGGGACTCACGTTACAACGGTTTCACTATCCAACGCTACTTCCAGAACGGATTCCCTTGGATAAGCGAGGACCGCCTGTACTGGGAATATGTACACATCATGGAAAGGAAATCCTGCCCTGAAGAACTTTTTGATAATTCTAATAAAAACACAGATAACTAGAAAATTGAACAATAGTTTTATTTCATTATTCGAGAACCTTCACATTTTTCCAAAGGTTCAGGGGGATTTTTTTCTCTCTAATAATTGTGAATCAAGTTGTCACATTCGGCCACCGCTGCTGCCTAGTAAGTCGAATAATTGTTTGTTTTTCTAGGGTATCTTATGTAGGCAGGAAAACTTTAGACTGGAAAAAAATTTTTTGTCATAGATCACAATTTTTAAAACATTTTTTTAATATAGGGAGGAGTGGCTCAGTGAGTAAAGTCACTGACTGACTGGCACTGAGTTTGAAGCAGGGGAGTCTGGTTCAATTCACGGTGTCGGCTCCTTGTGACCTTGGGCAAGTAACTTTATCTCCCTGTGCCTCAGGCACCAAAAACATAGATTGTAAGCCCACAGGGCAGGGACCTGTGCCTGCAAAATGTCTCTGTAAAGCGCTGCGTAAAACTAGTAGCGCTATACAAGAAAATGCTATTGTTATTAATATCAAATTGGTCCAATCGCATTAGGGATGGCAAGGTAGGTTCTCAAATTGGGACAGCATATATGTGCCCCTCACAGAAATGTATGTGGTTGTACTGGCGTACATACATGTCTGACAGGCTTCTTTAAAGCTTCTCTCTGCTGCTTTACCTGGCACCCAGGGAAATTATAAAGCTCTATAGTTATGTACATTATTCAGAAGTACTGAGAAAAGTGGCCTACTGACACTGCAGTTTGTGTGTGACCCAACTGAAGCCTGCGGGCGCAATCGTAATGAGTAACAAGGATATTTTGGAGGCGTTACGCGCTGTCCAAGTTGATAATCTGTACCAAACAATAACGGGGTGGAAGGTGGTCACACAATTCCTGAACGAGAGCACACTCTGGCTCTGCTTACAGCATTTCATTGTTGGTCATTATATGGATTGCAGTAGAACGGTGTTCATCTTCTCATCATGCTCGAGTTTCGTTGGTAGCCGTTATGTTGTATCCTTGTTTTAGGACATGGAGGGCAACGGGCAGTCTGTGGGGAGTTCACCTGTGGACCGCAACCACTGCTCTCGTCCCTGTTAAGGGTCAATATGGCCCATGTGGACCCAGGAAAATCAGGTAAGCCCTGTCAACACACTATCCATCTTTTATAGTGTGGTGTAGATGGAGGGGTGTATCCGTGTGCAGATCAGGACCTCTCCGTAGGACAGCATGCTCATGAATAGTGTCCCAGTACTCTCCTGTGCTCAACACTAGTTCAGAGGGTATGGCGAGGAGCAGGACAGTATTAATCAGCGCTCCGGCATTAAGTAGCTGACCGGAGGGGGCGGGGTGGCGCTCCTACCCACAGCTGCAATGCTCCGTGTGCACCTGGGGGGACGAGAGGTACAACCCCCTATGTCCCACTCAACACCCAAACATCTCCCAATCTGCCTCCCCTCCACCATACATTTCCCACTCTGTCCTCACTGTTCTAGGAAGACACACAGAGCCGGTTTCAAGATTTATGGATAGGGTAAATTTATAAGATCATTAAAATAAATTAACAAGCACCAACAGAGAACGAGGACAAAACGGAGCAGGATACCTCCATTAAATCTACAAAAAAAGGAGTTTTTATACGCTCTACTGCAATTCCTATCTTGCTTGTTATTTAATTGCGGTCTGAATTTCCCTTCAGTATCTTCTATTTAAGAGGAAAAAAACAAAAACACACATTAATGCAAGGACGGGCAACTCCAGTCCTAACGGCCACAGACAGGTCAGGTTTTCAGGATATCCCTGCTTCAGCACCGGTGGCTGTCAATGACTGACACATACAGCCACCTGTGCTAAAGCAGGGATATCCTGAAAACCTGACCTGTTTGTTGGCGTTGCCCACCCCTGCACTAGGGCTTGTTTTCTCTAATAATGTGATCAGGCCTGTTATGGGCCCACGTGGGCTTATACATTTTTACATTATGTACGTTACTGATTTCTTATGTACAGCATCCAAAACAATAGTTCCTGCATATGTTCACTCCCGGGCTCTGTGATTAATTGCTTCCTTCAGAGTTTTGCAGGGAAAGCAAAATGCTTAAGAGGAATCAAAAGCCTAGAAATGCCTTCAAATACATATTGGGGGAAAAAAATAAAAATAAATAAAAAGATAGTTTTACCATTACTGTATTTGTATGAAAGAAAAAGAAGTTAAGAACACATTGGAGAAAGCCAGTGCAAAGTATACAGCAAATATAAATTCTGTCATTTCACATTGTGAAGCTGCTGAGCAACAGAACTGTAGAAGTTTTTTAAAATAAAAAAATTAAACAAACTCTGCGTGCCCATCTCGTGTTTCCACGCGCATGGATGCAGACTGCAATTACGTGAGGCAAAGACATTTTGATCTGCAGCACAGAACTACAAGGCACAATAAAAATGCCTTTTAAATAGTGTCCACTGCAAGAGAGTAAATCTTACGTGAAAAACACAAAGAAATGATAGGATATACGGTAAGAGACAGAATACTTAATAGCCAATTTAACAAAACATTTTTTTTTTGAAAGATAATGATAGTTGCAGATACTTAATGAAAAAAGTTATGTATGGTCTTGAAATTGCATACATTGTGCATTAAAAGGATGCATTATGTAACGCCTGCAAATCAGACAGGGGAATTGCTTGTATAATAGGCCCCAGTTACTGCTAATGAGAATCTGCAGTGGAATTGGTATTGTGCGGTGTTATGATCAAATACTGCTGAACAAAGAACACAAGAGCAGCAGAATGCACGCCAGAGAGGCATAACAAGTAGCACTAAACTCAGACTGCTGCTGCAGTCCTTATATTCATATAGGGATCTTCTGAATCACTCAAGCATGTATCCATCTCCACCTACACACTGCTAGATCTGTCTCGTGGTATGTGTGCGAATGCATCTAATACAGCTCTTCAAAACTCGTGTCTGCCACAAGCGAGAGGTTAGACAAATGTACCGGCTCCCATATACAGTACATGTACTTAGCGGCACAAATAGATCATTGTGTGCATATAATACATATAAAAAGGTTTATTAAAGCATAAAAAACTACTGACAAAAAGGCACGTGCTTCACATTTCGTCTCTTAAAGCCGCAGTCCCTTATTTTAAAAATTGTACCTGAATCAGGGGGTCCCTTGACCTCCGGGACACTGTGGTTACCAAGATATTTTAGTTGGTTCGGTCCCAAAATGACAATCCCCCCCACCGCCTCCCCCCTAAAAATATGGCCACAAATTCCCCAATAGAAAGCAGACATTCTCTGCTGATGACATTACAGCTTTCTATTGATCTTGGAGCAAGCCTGATGCCACCACCAAAAAATAAATAAAAAGACGACGTTGCATCTCGGGGACCTTGTTGTATCCGAGCAGAGCAGCAGAATAAACATGAGCACACCCTTGCGGTGTGTATAATTGTAGACATAGAAGAGTTCAGGCGTTTGTCTCCACATTTATGTATGACAGGTGCAGTTCACACAGCCACGCTTTTAAAGATAACAGGTTACACCTGATAACAAGGTGCTTCAAAATATACCTTCTAGTCACCTCTTCAAATAGCAAGTTCTTCCTTCCACACAGCTGTTTAAACATTGCACACATCAAACCAACTGTAACACAATAATAAAGTGGATTCTCCAAACAAACATGAACACTTAGATTTTTCCTTTTTTTCCCTGTAACATCTGGCAAGCACAACTTGCAAGTATAAATCACTATACTTACAGTAAACCAGCGAGGTCTAAAAGCACAGGGACACGGGCAAGTACATTTTGTGGATCATTATACGTTTTACTGGACCAACATATTAGGTTTGTAAGGACACACACACACACACACAAAAAGGGACAGTTTTCCTAAAAAAACCAAACAGATGTCCATTTGTAAGGTTTTCTGGCTGTGCACTTTAACCCAGGCTGTACTGAAAAGCTGTGTAATGCGGCAGGTATAAGCTTATAAGGGGTCATGTTAGAATTGAAGCAAACGGTGACAGTGTGTGCTCATTTTCATGTCATTACCCAGAATTCCTGGCTGCAGTGGAAGCACTGTATGCTAAGAGATAACAGGGAAAAGCAGGGTTGCAGACCTGTCTGAATGTGCGCACACGTGATATTTTTATTCGCTGTAACCTAAAACCAAAGAGCAATAGATTTTGCGCATCAATTTGCCACAGAAAAATGATCACAACGCAGATAGCCAACATTTCCGTGCCAGCATACAACAGGGACACATCATATACATAACAATATTTTACCCCCTAATGCAAACTCCCACCACCTCCTCCATCCAGACTCCATTGCCCCTTCCAGGCACGTGTCCCAATACACCCCTTAACTCAAACTCCCTCCACCTCCCCCTTCCATACATTTGTCCAATTAACAATTTATCATCTCTGCTCTCATTTACAAGGGACATGTTTCATCCCCTTGTTCCAATAATAGAGAATAGAAAACCTAGCAGAGATTGCAAAAAAAAATAAAAAAAATAAAAATAGTAAGAAACAGTTGTATTGCATTAACCAGTTCACCACAGCACAGACATTCCCAAAACTATTTACGTGCATTTGATTTCACAGCAATCACGCTTATAACATAAAAGCCGCCTTTACCTTCAAAGCTCCGCACAGCTCCACAGTATCTGCATCGTTCACCACAGTTATACGGAAATTGGGAGTTTGCAGGAGTTCTTTGAACACAAGGCCGTGCTCCTGGATTTTGCTGCCTGATCAAAGTAAAAATACGAGATTAAAACATTTTTCACACACTCTTTGCCAATGCAATTCTCAACAAGCCTATTACAGATAATGGTCCAAAGCCTGCCACAGACATATTTTCCCCTCCTGTCAAAGAAATGTGGATGCAGTGCCTTCTCAGAGGCAATAAGAATACATCTTCTGCAATTGAAATTGAAATGCTGACATTTCTGTAACATGCAAGAAAATAGCATTAAACCTTTCGGTACACCCAGGATGTAGTCACAACGTCACGGGGCTTGGTCCTGCAGGGGCCTGATGACATGGTGGCGACGTCGTGGGTTGGTTTTCTTGGGGAGCGCGTAACACGATCTGGCCACAAGTACGGAAAATGAGGATTCCGATTCCCTTTGCGTCATCAGTGACGCCTCGATCTTGTGTGAAGCTGGAGGGCCTCTCCAGCACTCAGAGGGTTAAACTATATACCAATTAACCATCTACAGGTTGATATACACACACACACTATTAGTCTAGATTTAAGTTTAAGATCATTATTATTCAGGAGTCTGTTACAAACACCTTTAGCAGTGAAAGGGAGATTATATATATATATATATATATATATATATATATATATTTTTTTTAAATGCAAAGAAAAAAGTGTAGTTGCTTTAAGAATAAAATATTATTTCCCCCCCCCCCCCCCCATAAATGGTATTGTTTGCCCTGTTAGATTACTGCACCTTGCAGAGTCAGAGTTAAGGCGCGTTGCTAGGCACACTGTTCTCATTCTGCTCTGGTTCCCACGTTACGGCAGCATAGTTTCACGTTGCTGCTTGAGGGGCCAGCAAAGCATTACAAAGTGGTTAATATGGAAGTCCATCAAGTGGAGAGTGTGCAGAAAGTAGTCGGCAAATGGAGGAGCCAGAATTGGTATTGTTCTCTTTGGTAATGAGGCATATAAGGTCCATGTACAAAATTCGCATTTTTCTTCTGCCTTTCTATCATTGTAGAATTTGTCCATCTCCGAATAGACAAAGAAAACCAATGCAGAAAACCGCCATGAAAAGTAACAAAAAAGACTCACATTTCGTGGTACATAGACCTGCACCATCATGCAAATGTAACTCCGCTAACGCCTCACAGAAAATGGACTTTTCGCCTACTTTTTTTCTTCGATGCATAGATCCCTAGAGTTTACTATACATGGAAACTTATTGGCTGATACAATATCTACTGCAGATCTACTAAGAAAGGAAAAGGTATATAGGTATACGCCAAATAGGTTTATACATACTGTAGGCAGAGCACATTTGAAGGATTACCATTTACTGGAGACAAGAAGTAACACTAACTGTTGCATGCTGCCCCCAGTAATGTTTTCGTTTCTCTGCTTTCTCTTCCATGGAAGACTAAAAAGTCTCTTAGATTCGCCAAGTAATTTACTGGATCTGATGTTTTGCTGGAATCAGCCTCTAAAAGAGTGAATTATAAATTCAAATATAGTATGGATCTCTCAGAATTCAGCAAAATCTTTTAACTTTTTGGAGGGGGGGTCGGGGTTTAACCCAAATTAGCATGTTATGTAAACATATTCAATGGACTCGTAAGAAAGAGTATATAAGGGAGAGAAGACAAACAAAACACACAATATAAGTGCAGATGTATGAAAATCTGAAATAAGGCACGTGATGTAATCAGTGTACACTCCTGACGAAGCCGGATACAGTTCCTAACTGGGCGAAACGCGTAGAGTGCTGATCTTGGAGGCGATCCGTACCTTACCATCCCTGCAGCCGTGACGTCACACGCTCTGACGGGCGCGAGAGAGCAGGGACAGGCTCCAGCAGCAACCCACGAGCAGTGAAAGATTGCAGAACCAAGGGAGGTGTCTGATCGCACTATGTAGCTTTCTCATCTCTCCTACATCATACCGCATCACTAATCGTGCCGTTGAGGGGGGTCCCTGTCTACACACATCCTATACGGGTAGCAGCCCTTCTTGCAAGTGCCTTTTATTCATCTGCATCCTGTGAGTAGGCTGGACATACGAGCCAAGAATACATCACGTGCTTTATCTCAGATTTTCATACATCTGCACTTATATTGTGTGTTTTGTTTGTCTTCTCTCCCTTATATGCTCCCCCTGGATTGTTTGAGAAATACCCTTACATCTTGGAACCCGTGAGACAGGTCCCACCAGAGGGTTTGAGCTGGGATATTAGATTTTCACATATTGATTTTTCACTTTTATGATTTATTATTGTGTGATTTATAATTTCTTTACACCTTCACGGTTTTTTTATTTAACTTTAGCTGTTCGCGCCTTTATATTCACTTTCACGATTCACTCGTAAGAAAGAGAAAATCACGACTGTCATTGAACATGTGCCTCAGCACAGGAAAGACATGAGACTGCTGTATCATGAGTCCTTTTGAATAAATCAGCTCACCACCTGAGCAGAAAAGGTTGTAATGACTAATGATTTTTACCCCTTTTATGATATCCATAATAATAATAAACTAAATACATTTTATGGGTGTCACATGCTAATCTGATCTTCAAAGCATGAAATTGAATAGCTAGAACAATATGTCACGTTAGTACAAGATATAAATGGAATTATGAGCAACAAAAAAAAAAATAGGATCCTATGCTTCATGGTTATTATTATTTGATTGGATATGAAAAACGTTTTGTCTGCTGGATTATATAGTTTACTGCTCTTGATAATTGTGATGTACCTTTTCTATTACGATCAGTTGACAGGAGTCACAATTTTACTTACCTGCAACCAGCCCCCTGCGGCAGCTGGCACAGGCATAGCACTAAGCATGGCATTGTAAGGTGCAACGTCGGGAAGCAGGGATTGACGGCTGTGCTGCCGAGGAGGTTTTGCTGGAGTCGTATTTCAGCTTCACAAGTCAACCCAAGTTTCCACTTGTTCTGGACCAAGTGCACGTGTGGATTTTTTAAAACTCTTCATTGAAGTGCAGTATTGATGCATGGCATCAATGTAAGAAAATGTTGGATGGACCATGTTTTACTCGGTTTTAGGGCGGATAAGATGGACTTAAAAGTACAAGCTTGTTTCTATTTAACAATGTTAGCGACATAATATAAAGACTGTCTAATTAGTAGGGTGTTTTGGGGAGGATTGTGGCTCTAAATATACATTTGCAGACTTTATGAATTACTGTCGATTGGATCTTTTATCTTTTTTTGTTTAAAGAGATATTAATTTATTTTAGGGTTCAATGTTACCCGGATGTGAAGACATTGAATGAATAGAACACACACACACACACACACACACACACACACACACACACACACACACACACACACACACACACACACACACACACACACACACACACACTTTTAGTATGTCACGGTGTTCAATAATACTGTGCACAGCCAGGGCCCCTCTATAACCCACCCCATTATCGTTATTGCGTCTCTTATAAGGACACAGTGGGCTAAAGGTAAAGAAAACATTTGATTGATAAACACATCCCCATTAACAGGCCTAAAAGAAATGCATTTTGCAATTAATTTCTGAAGAAACGAAAAAAGCCAAATCTTTGTGTTTGGCATCTTTAAACTAATTAGACTGTTCAACTGTTACTGGCCAGCTGGGATTGCACCTTCTAACGTGGCAAAGCCATTAAAAACGTCATTCTGAGAGATGTTTACATTTCTATACCTTACCTATAGTTGTCTCACAAAACTTCTCTGCTGCCACCTCATTTGCAATGTTAGCTCCCATCAACACGCTGATATCAATTCCCATTTTCTCACGGATAATGTCAGAAATCAACTTGAGCCCTTCAGGTCCTTCGTCTATGCCCTGCAGCCAATGTGAAAACAAACATTTTTCAGTACTGCAAGAAGGAAAAAAAAAGAAAAAAAAAAGGAGATTATAGACTCATATTTACTAAGGGCTGGCAGTCCATCTTCTGGTGCCCAAAGACTCCTTGTGGTATATTCAATTGACTGGGGCCATAAAGGTGTAAAAGAATAACACCCCGTAATAATTATGGAGCTATATATACACACATTTCCATGTGCAACATGAAGGCCAGGGCACTTCAACTAGTTTTCAAAGGGGCCTGACCCAAAAACAACTTGGTAATGGAAGGGCCACAAGATTGTATTTTAAGGTCATTTTGGATACATTTAAAGACATAAATTATTATATGTCAACATTTTGCAAGCAATTATAGACACACGTACCATATATATTTATTTACATTACCATCGCCTACAAGTTAATTTCAGTGCAAAATATTGCATTGCAAACAGCGGGAGCAGACAGACAGCCAATCCAAGGCGAGGCTGCCACTGGAAGACCCCTAATGCAGGCCTTCCACTACCAGCACCAATTGGGTTAAAATCTCTTTCAAGCACCGATACCATTTTAACAGTCTGTGGCATCATAACTCATTTAATCATATAAATCAGGAAGGAAGAAAACCGCTGCGCCTCATTACATAAATGTTTTAATTGGAAATAAGTTGCTACAGATGTAGCAGGCGTTAATGACTCAGTTGCCGCATTGCAGCAGGACACAAAGCGGGAGCAGGCGCCGTTGTCTACATTAGCCACACGCAGAAAGAGGGCCGGGGCTAACATGCTATTGCACCTGCTGGCACATGGAAGTACAATAGCGCCAGCTATGCCTACAGTATATACACAAATTAAGCCATTATTTACACTCCATAAAACTGCCTCTATGCCCCAATAACAAGTTCACAAGGAGTATCCCAATCTCTCCAACAACTTATAAAGATATCAAGATTATGGGTAAAGATGAAATTTGCAAGATCTGGCAGCCTTCCCATTTATCCAGATCTCATGGATCGGGAGAATGATTTCTGTAAAAATTAATATACTCCCCAGATTATTATACTTCTTTCAGACACTCCCGGTCCATGTCCCTAACTACGAACTGAAAAATATCCAAAATAAGATGTTTCGATTCATTTGGCAAGGCAAAAAACCGAGGGTGGCTAGATCGGTTCTGATATCATCAAGAGCAAGGGGGGTTATGGGCGTCCCAGATATATAAAAATATTACCAGGCTGCTCAATTGATACAGGTGGTGGTCTGGAAAGCTGAACCAACTTATAAAACTGTTGGTTAGCTATAGAATCTTATTACGCAAAAACGCCCTCTCTGCAAGCTTGTCTTTGGGGCTCTGATAAGGGAGACATGCAAATAAAAAAGTTTGAGCTTGGAGCAATGAAGCTCACCTGGGAAGTGTGGACGAAATCTAGGCCCAAATTTAAACTCATCTATTGGCTCACTGCCAACACCACTTTTCAACAACCCCAAATTCCCACCTGGACGTGAACATAAGCAATTTGATCAATTTAAATTAAGGGGAATTAAGACAATTGCTGACCCAACGAGCGACGGGAAGTTCTTGAGCTTCCAGGATTTGCGACCCAAATACGCAGCCCCAGAATTGGATATGTTCAAATATCTCCAGATCAGACACTTCATAGAAAAAAATTCCCCACATCACGAGTTTTGAAATGATGTGTAAGAACAAAACTTATCAAAAAGGTCTAATCACCAAAAAATACATTGGAATGGAGATCTCAGCAGACTTGCCTGATCATGAGTACATGCTCAAATGGGCAGCAAATTTGAACATAGATATAGACAGAGAGGATTGGGAATCGGCGGCATGGACTTCCATATGTACCACGACAAAAGAGAATATCTTTAAGATATTATTCCACTGGTATCTCACCCCAGTGAGACAAACAAATCTACCCCCTGGCTACAGATATATGTTGGAGAGGCTGTGGGCAAAAGGGGGACATGGCCCACATATGGTGGATATGCCCAGTAATTCAGAAATATTGGATCCCCATACAATCTCTTATAAAAGAGGTAACGGACCTCACCATGCCCATTGACCCACTGACCTACCTTCTGGCTAAACCAATTGAGGAAATTGACCGGCCAGTAAGGAAATCAATCTCCTTCATTTTCACAGCTGCGAGGTGCGCTGTTTCGGCCTCCTGGAAGAAAGTGTCCCCCTCCCTCCAAACAAACTGTTAAAAGGTGAATCAATGAAGTTATGTTAATGGAGAAGCTGACTGCTTTCCTAAAGCAGTCCACATGTGAGTTCTACAAAACCTGGGACCTCTGGTTACAGCACTGATTTGGTTTAAAAGCTACCCTCCCAATGGTACTAGATTTTGACTGGTTGTGTGATGGAGTCGGCCCCCGTTGGCGGGTGAGAAGGGGGACCCTACTACCCCCCACACCCCTCTACCATCCCCCCCTACCCCGCTCCCAGCTCTGTTTCCCTTCGTTTCTTCCTTCTTGTATCTCTCTCGACTGATCCCCAGGCCACTCCCCTCCTTCCTCATTGTCATCTGGTCCTGAAAGGATCAAACAATAGAAGGATGCCCTTCTTCCCCACACCCCCTTTATTCAAGTACCACAAAGTGGTCACAAGGCCTCGCCGTATCTGGCAAAGTTCTACCTTGTCTGTCCTACATCTTTGAAAATGTACCCATATTAGGCTTCATATATATTATGTACTGTTGTTCATTAACTTCTGCCTAATAAAGACATTTGGAAAAAAAAAAGATGAAATTTGCACAGGTTGTCGTGAACCATTCATGAAAAAAAAGCAGCGGCCGAGAGTTTTCAGGAGATTTGCTAAGCATTAGGCCAACGTGCATTACAATTCCATTTAATATGCCAATTTGCTCAATTTTCTACATCCGCTTTTGACAAAGGCCCTAGGGCTGAAACGCGTCAGATGATCCACCAGCTACACCTGTCTGTTTGAATAAAATTCTTTGAAGTCACCACACCACGTCTACCCTGTTTCGTTTCCTCGGTTGTGCTCCACGATTTTTCCTGCTGCTGCTGCTGCTGCTGGAAGAGCTTACATAGAAGTTCATGAAGGCTGTGAAAGCTCATATGTCCAAAAATAAAAAAAATACACATTTTGTTTATTTTAATTTTATATATAGATATATTTTATTTTTTATATATATATATGTATATATATATGATCAAAAACAAATACTCAATATCGTTCTGTGGCTGACTAAATGCTTTTTTTGTGCGAGCTTTCGAGATACACTGATCTCTTCTTTGGACGATGTTACAATGGATAAAGCAAGAGAAGTTTTACTTTAAAACAGGCTGGAATGTTATTTGTGAATGAAATTTATCTATCTATCTATCTAATAAAAAGTTAACTTGTGAGCACATTCACATGTCTTAGACAGGTGTGCAACCAAGCAGACTAAAAAAAGGGCAAAACACGCCATGTTTCCCAGTCTGGTGATATTTCACTGAAACCGTACTAATTTAGCCTACAATTTTGCGAATCCATTCTGGACAGTTTTGCACCTCTATCTCTGGGTGAGAACATGCAAATGTGCAGACTGGCTGGGTCATTTCTTTTTATACATCTTCCTTCATTTTCAGGAAATGCCCAAAAGCTGAAGCCTGCTGTATTAAGCTCACTATGCAGGGATCCTTTACAGAACACAAAATATGACATGTTCAAAATGTTGACACCATTGTTAAACCGACTATTGTAAATAAAATTAGACCGTACTGTCGTATATTCTATTACTTCTCCAATGTGACACGTGACAAACTCAGTAGCATACAGCAATATACTGTGCTCTACATCGCCCTTGAATGTTTTAGACAATGCGAGGTCGGGACACCAATTTTTATGCCCATTAGACGCACCCAATCTACCACATACAGCTCAACCCCCTTATAACGCTGTGCTTGGGGTCCAAAGAGTCACATCGTGCTATAAGCGGATCGCGTTAGAAATAATGTACAATTGTATGCATTGTACAATAAAATATTTAGGATACCAATAATCGTGTTGTAAAGTATTCATAAATACGAAAATTGGGAGCCACGCTGGCATTGTGTTATAAGTGGATTCGCGTTGTAACGGTTTGCGTTAAAACGGGGCTGGCCTGTATATGGTATGACACTACACTATGTTGTTTCATTGGAAGCAGACACCTTTATACTTTGTACAATGAAGCTTGCCATATCCACTAAAACAAATGTCAATGCATCTAATTCTATATTACCAAATAAGGTTATTGTGTGCATAAAATAAGATTGTATTATTTTGTATTTTTTTTTTTTATCATTGAAGCAAAGGTGGAGTAAACATTGCATGCATATGTACTGTGCAAATCTGAAAATACAGCAAACTACAATTCTGACAAACCCAGCAGTCAGAGCTTATGCAAAAGTTACAAAAAACAAGTTATGGGTTAATTTTTTTAGTATACTTTTGAAGTGAAACTTCTTTAGTGGCACCTCTGATGGGATAAAACTGGATAGATGGGGGGCGAAATGTGAAACGGAAGTGATGTCACGTAATGGACGCCGCTCCGCTCACACGTCCCCTGTCATGTGGCGGCGGCGGCGATAGCCTCCGGCGCCGCTCCTAATCGCCGCCGCACCCCTCACCCTCCCACACACCCCACACCCAGTTGCTCACATATGCGGCAGCGATAGCCACCGCTCCTAACTGACGCTATTCCGCCGCCCGCTGCCATGCCACGCATGCGCAGTTGTGATGGCGCCGCTAACGGACGCCACACATGCGCAGAAGCGGCTGGCAGCGGCGTCGTTCCCCCCAAACGCTCCTAACTGAAGTGGGCTCTGCGCTGGCTCCTGCTGCTGGAAGAAAGGGTGGGCCGGGCAGCGGACGGGTAATCTCGCCCGCAGCCGGTCACTCATGCCCGTGCCGGGCGCATGTACCCCGCGGCAGGGGGGTGGGGGAGGGGTGCGCAGAATTTGCAGAAGGGGAGGGGGAGAAGTGGTGCGCAATTTTACAGCCCGCCCCTGGCTGCAGCAGGACACACACACACTGACTGACCCCCACACACACACACTGACTGACCCCCACAGACCTTGACTGACCCCCACACACTGACTGACCCCCACACACACACCCTCACACCCCCACACACACTGACTGACCCCCACCCAGACCCCACACACACTGACTGACCCACACACAGACCCCCACACACACTGACTGACCCCCACATAGACCCCTACACAGACCCCCCCCACACACACACACTAACTGACCCACACACAGACCCCCCCACACACACTGACCCCCACACACACTGACTGACCCCCACATAGACCCCCACACACACACTGACTGACCCCCACACAGACCCCCCCACACACACTGACTGACCCCCACACAGACCCCCACACACACACTGACTGACCCCCACACAGACCCCCACACACACACTGACTGACCCCCACACACACTGACTGACCCCCACACAGGCCCCCCAAACACACACTGACCCCACACAGACCCCCACACACTGACTGACCCCCACACAGACCCCACACACACTGACTGACCCACACACAGACCCCCACACACACACTGACCCCCACACACACTGACTGACCCCCACATAGACCCCTACACAGACCCCCACACACACACTGACTGACCCCCACACAGACCCCCCCCCACACACACACACACACTAACTGACCCACACACAGACCCCCACACACACACTGACCCCCACACACACTGACTGACCCCCACATAGACCCCCACACACACACTGACTGACCCCCCCACACACACACTGACTGACCCCCCCACACACACACTGACTGACCCCCACACAGACCCCCCCACACACACTGACTGACCCCCACACACACACTGACTGACCCCCACACACACTGACTGACCCCCACACACACACTGACTGACCCCCACACAGGCCCCCCAAACACACACTGACCCCACACAGACCCCCACACACTGACTGACCCCCACACAGACCCCACACACACACTGACTGACCCACACACAGACCCCCACACACACTGACTGACCCCCACATAGACCCCTACACAGACCCCCCCACACACACACACACACACTAACTGACCCACACACAGACCCCCACACACACACTGACCCCCACACTCACTGACTGACTGACCCCCACACACACACTGACTGACCCCCCCACACACACACTGACTGACCCCCACACAGACCCCCCCCACACACTGACTGACCCCAACACAGACCCCCCCACACACACTGACTGACCCCCCCACACACACACTGACTGACCCCCACACAGACCCCCCCCCACACACTGACTGACCCCCACACAGACCCCCCCACACACACTGACTGACCCCCACACAAACTGACTGACCCCCACACACACTGACTGACCCCCACACAGATCCCCCAAACACACACTGACCCCACACAGACCCCCACACACTGACTGACCCCCACACACACACTGACAGACTGACCCCCACACAGACTCACATACACACACAGACCCCCACACACACTGACTGACCCCCACACACACACTGACTGACCCCCACACAGACCCCCCCACACCCACACTGACTGACACCCACACACACACTGACTGACCCCCACACAGACTCACATACACACACAGACTCACATACACACACTGACTGACCCCCACACACACACTGACTGACCAACACACAGACCCCCACACAGACTCACATACACACACTGACTGACACACATACACACACATACACAGACTGACACACATACACACACACAGACTGACACACACACACACACACACACACACACACATACACACACTGACTGACACACATACACACACACACACAGACTGACACACATACACACACACAGACTGACACACACACACACACACACACACACACACACACACACACACACACACACACTGACTGACTGACACACACACACTGACTGACACACATACGCACACACTGACTGACACACACACATACTGACTGACTGACTTACACATACACTGACTGACACACATACATACACACACACTTACTGACACACATATTCACACTCAGTGCAAATAGCTAATACAGGGGATGTGTGCCGAGCACGCGCATTATAAGTCAAATGTATTTGCGTTTTGTCAATGAAATTGTATTTTGATTTTTAATTAAAACATCACCAACACAAATACAATTTCTGTGACAAAAGTCAAAGAAGTTTCACTTACTATGCGCGTGCACAGCACACATAGCTTTTTTTTGTTTGGCACTATGGAGTTGCTTCCCCTCCGGTCATTAACTTAATTAACCCCATGGCCACAGACCCTCAGACATTAGCAATCACATGATCTCTCTCCTGAGCGCTCACAACGCCGTTTCATGCTTCTGTTGATTTAAATGACAGGGAAGGGTCGCACTGTAACGCTAGGGGTAATGTGGCTTAGGCCGCGCTTATAGTGCCGGCGACGCAACGTCGCCCGAAAACAAATACATTGCTGCCGCCGCGTGCGCTTATAGTGCACGCGACGGCAACAAGCGACGTCGCCGTCGTGAAAACCCGACACCGGCAAAATTTGATTTTTCAAGGGCCGTCGCGTCATGTGACGGCCCTTGAACAAATCAAATTGCGTCGGCGGCACTATAGGCAAAGCCTTATATTAATAGAAGGTTAAGCCCAGTCATTGCCCCTACACATCTGCTGGAGGTACAGGTTTACCCTACCTTTCTGTGCCTCATCTGGCCCTGAAAAAACCTACATATGGAAGTGTACCAATCCATAGGGAAGCCTTTGTCATGTAAAATGGGGTGTTTTAAACTGTATTTCTGTATTTCCTTGTGCCCTTGGAGTGCTAGGCTGGTAATGCACTTACCCAGTCTGCACATCAAGAGATTCGGGTTTAGCTCGTTCTACGAGGGGGTTGAGGACAAAGGGGAGCGGGGATGGGAGATCCTCCTATCTGGAAGCTGTTGGTCCAATATTCAGAGCCACTGTCTGCCTCTGGACAGCGAAGCACCTATCTCCGGGGGAGGTAGCAAGCTGACACTGAGAATAGTGGCTGGGTAGAGCATCCAGCACTACCTGGAGACTCCGAACCCCCGCAGGAGTGGAAGCTGCGGAGAGTAAGCCATTTCAGTGGTGCCGGGCACCTTGGACTACTAGGATTCCCCCGGTATTCCCTATTTAGAGTGAGTACAGCTCCAATGAGTGCTTATTGTGGCAACAAACAAAAATCACTGTTTGTTTAATGTCTTAGGGCTGTCTGATGCTTGATCCCTGTGAAATGATTCTGGTCTCCCGTGACACCCACCCCTTCCAATTATACCTCCCCCTAAAAGACATGCAATACCTCATGACGTATGTCTTAAGAGCCCCCCAGGCTGTCACTCTCCATGACTTGTGTTTTACATTCACAGGGCACTGAAGGAATTAAATGTGTGCATTTGAAAGTAAATACACTCAGGAACAAACCAACCTGCTCCTGAAATAATTAGGAGAATGAAATGTCAATAGAAAGGATCGTTATATATAGTGGCTAATGTGTGAAACTTGAACACAAACTTGTTCGCCATCTGTGCATCTCCCTGCACCTTTTCAGCACATATCTCGCAACTTAAGATGTACACCTCTCAATATATTGCTCTGTACAATATCTTTTAAAGTTACAGATTTTGTTTGCCAGGGTCAAATAAGGCACCAATCCCACCTTAATGAGTGTTATTCCAAGTGCCTTCTTGTGAACCTTCCCAGAGATCTCCTCGCAGACCTTATGAATAAACTGGTGAGGGATGACAAAGACTAGAAGGTCGGCGTCTTTCACTGCGTCGCTGAGGTCGGGGACAGCGACCTGTGAATGGAACAAACCATCAATGTGGGAATGTATGCTGCACGTTTTAATACGAGAAAAAGCAGGAAAGCGAATAAAATAACAATAAACATTTAATTTACACAAATAGCAAATTAAGTGAACAATAATAGCATAATATGTCCTAGCATTCCTGCAGTTAGAGGCCTTAGAAAAGCATGGTGTGTGTACAGGGATAGATAGACACTGTAGAAGTCAGCCATGTGGTTAAGGCACTTGCTGCTTTGTGGCTATGTAAATATAAATATATACAAATATATATTTTTAAAAAAAATTATATATTTATATATGTCATTTTGTATCCTTTGGATTTACAGACATGATATATTTACTGTACTGTGTTTAGGATAAAACAACATTTTCCGGTACTTGAGAGACAGCGTTAGTCTCCATTGGTGACATGATGAGCAGCAGAGCATTAATTCTAAGCAGCACATTGTTGCCACTATGTAGGCAGATTGGTGACTGACATTCCTGTGGGATTTTACACTGCCAAAGATAATCCTTTTGTGGAATGAAAAATGATCCCTATACAAAATCAGAGGAGCTACTATGGTTAATAATGATTTCCCTTGTGAGGGGCTTAGATTTATGATGGAATACAGGGCACTTCAGAATGAAGCTCAACAATCCTGGCATAGGCAGCATTGGAATGGAAAGGGTGAAGCTTGTGCAGAAAACACTTGTGCAAATATAACCAAAGAAAGCTAAAGCATTGCATCTTAAAGCAGCACTGCTGTGGCCCCCCTTTATTTAATTTTCTAATAGGTTTGAAGCAAGGGGTCTCCGGAGCTGAACCGCATTGATTTCTGCTTTCCGAGATACTTCCCTCAAAAAGGTGCTGCTGGGTAGCAACTCCGTCTGGGCTTGTTTGGGCTAACAATGGCGGCTTAAATGTCACGCATACTGCGGGGCAATAGGAAGCTGTGACATCATCCCTTGCGGCTTTCTATTGGCCCAAGTGACAACGGAGACTTAGACAGCAGAGAGATACCGGCATCCCCTAAGGAGATAAGTATCTCGGTAAGCAAGGGGTCCCCAGAGCTGAAATCAATGCAGGTCATCTCCTAAGACGATGATTAAAACACATTTAAAATTTAAAAAAATTAAAAAAAGGGGGGGGGAGGGGGTTCCTCAGGAGTGCTGCTTTAAACAGAAATATAAAAATTGCTCTGGGAATGTTTAATAAGGTTGCAAAAAAAAAAAAAAAAAAAAATAAGTAAAAATTTTTTATTTTTTTTGCTGAACATTAAGGTATCATTGACACCACTTGTCCTGATCTCTAGAAGCCCTGTTTGTGCCATGTTCCCTTCCCGAGATACCGAGCCAGTGGTTGCTATCAAATCTATGCAAGAAGAAAAAAATAATAATACAGCTTTATTTGAGGTGTGTTTGTAACAAGGTGTTTGGGGACCAAAGCTGCATCATCCTTACCACATTCTCCGGCATTTTATACCCCGGGAGATATTTCACGTTCTCATGCTCCGTGTTAATGATCTCCGTCAGCTTCCTCCCATTGATATTCTCTTCAAAAACCCACATCTTCACTGTGGGTACAAACTTTTGCAGAGTTTTTACATTGTGACCTATAATTTTTGCAACAGCAGAGCCCCTGCAGGAACAAAAGAAGTAGGGGTTATTTAAAAGATGTTTACTGAATGTGTCACTGCCTGTGAAGTCCCTGGCACCAGAAATAGAGAAATGCTACAGGGCAAGATGTGGAGTTTGACAAATTAAATGTACAACTGCACAGTAAAACAATTGATTATTGAAGTGAAACTTCTTTAGTGGCACCTCTGATGGGATAATACTGGATAGATGGACACGCCCCCTGGCATGTGGCCGCCACCGCTCCTAATCGCCGCCGCACCCCTCACCCTCCCACACACCCCACACCCGGTTGCTCACATATGCGGCAGCGATAGCCGCCGCTCCTAACTGCCGCTGTTCTGCCGCCCGCTGCCATGCCGCGCATGCGCAGTTGTGATGGCGCCCCTGACGGACGCCACACATGCGCAGAACCGGCTGGCAGCGGCGTCGTTCCCCCCACACGCTCCTAACTGACGTGGGCGTTCGCGGGCCTCCTGCGCCCGCAGGAAGCGGTGGCACACGGCGCAACCCGCGCGGCACAGGGGCTCGGCGCCGGCTCCTGCTGCTGGAAGAAAGGGTGGACCGGGCAGCGGACGGGTAATCTCGCCCGCGGCCGGTCACTCATGCCCGTGCCGGGCGCATGTACCCCGCGGCGGGGGGAGGGGGGGTGCGCAGAATTTGCGCAAGAGGGGGTCGGGGGGGGGGGAGGGGGGTTGCGCAGAATTTGCAGAAGGGGAGCGGGAGAAGTGGTGCGCAATTTTACACCCCGCCCAGCAGGACACACACACTGACTGACCCCCACACACACACACACACACTGACTGACCCCCACAGACCTTGCCTGACCCCCACACAGACCCCCACACACTGACTGACCCCCACACACACACACACCCACACCCACACTGACTGACCCCCACACTGACTGACCCCCACACACACTGACTGACCCCCACATAGACCCCCCCCACACACACACACTAACTGACCCACACACAGACCCCCCCCCACACACACTGACTGACCTCCCCACACATACACACTGACTGACCCCCCCACACACACACTGACTGACCCCCCCCACACACACTGACTGACCCCCCCCACACACACTGACTGACCCACACACTGACACCCACACACACCCTGACTGACCCCCAGACACACTGACTGAACCCCCACACACACTGACTGACCCCCACACAGACACTGACCCCCCCACACACACTGACAGACCCCCACACAGACTCACATACACACACAGACTGACCCCCACACACACACTGACTGCCCCCCACACAGACCCCCACACACACACTGACTGACCCCCACACACACCCCCACACAGACTCACATACACATACTGACTCACATACACACACTGACTGACACACATACACACACACACTCACACTGACTGACACACTTACACAGACTGACTGACAGACTTACACATACACTGACTGACACACACACACACACACACACACACACACACACACACACACACACACACACACACAGTGCAAATAGCTAATACAGGGGATGTGTGCCGAGCACGCGCATTATAAGTCAAATGTATTTGCGTTTTGTCAATGAAATTGTATTTTGATTTTTTTTTTTTTACCAATTTTTTTTATTAGGCAATAATAATTGTTAACAAATTTGTTAAAACAGATCATATGTGGCCTAATACAGTTTTTAACATTTTGAAAGAAAGAGACTCCACGTCCCCCTGTTCCTCCGGGGTCAATCGGGGTAGCATGGAGTTGAAACAGAAAGAAGATGAAAGAGAAAGAAGAGAGGGGAGAGGAAGGGGGGGGGAGCGGGTGTATCACCCCCTCGTCCTGATCCGCCCAAACACTTGCCATATCCCATGATGGCCTCCAGGGCTGTATTTATGTATTAGTTCTATTGGTCTGGGTCATACGTGTGTACCACGGATCCCAAGTTTTGTTGAAGGTGGTAGTGGACCTTTTCACAAATGCAGACAGTCTCTCCATGTCTTTTACATCATTGATTCTGTTTATCACCGTCTGTCTGGAGGGGGGAGACACCTTCTTCCAGGCGGCTGCCACCGCACATCTGGCCGCCGTGAGAATAAGGGAGATTAATTTGCCTGTTGGTCGGTCCAGTGTCTCTAAGGGCCTGGCCAAAAGGTAGGTCAGCGGTTCAATTGGGATTGTGAGGTCTGTGACCTCTTTTATAAGATTACGTATAGTTTCCCAGTATTTTTGAATTTCTGGACATGACCACCAGATGTGGGCCATGTCCCCCCGTTGACCGCAGCCTCTCCAGCATAGGTCGGAGGCCAGTGGGTAGATTTGGCTAATTTTGGCTGGGGTAAGATACCAGCGAAACAGGATTTTATAAATATTCTCTTTTATTGTGGTGCATATGGAAGTTCCTGAGGCTGTTTCCCAAATACTTTCCCAATCCTCTCGGTCTATAACAATGTCCAATTCTGCTGCCCAATGCAGCATATAGTCGTGCATCGGAGCTTCTGAGGCTCTCTCAAGCTCTGCACATATTTGCGTTATAAGACCTTTCTGGTGGCCGGGCTCTCTGCAGAGCCTTTCAAAGCCAGTGAGAGGGGGAAATTCCAACGTTGGGGATAGTGTTTGAGTGAAGTGCCGAATTTGTAGGTATTTGAAGACGTTTAGGTCTCTTAGTTCATATTTGGTCCGTAGATTTTGAAAACTCAGGAACTGCCCAAAGCTCAGGAGGTCAACAATTGCTCTGATATTTTTGGTTTCAAATTGGTCAAATTGTCTGGGCTCACATCCAGGTGGGAATTTTGGGTTTTTGTGGATTGGTGTAAGTTGGGAGTGAGGTGACATGAGCTTAAATTTATATCTGCACTTCGTCCAAATTTCCCAGGTGTGTCTCATTGGGCCTAATTGGAATTTGTTACTTGGCATGTCTTCCTTACTCATGGACCAAAGGCAAGCTGGCAGTGAGGGCGTCCCGGCATAATGTGTTTCTATACCTAGCCAGCAGCATTGTTTCGGGCTAGTGTTCCAGACCACCGCCTGTCGCAGTTGTGCGGCCAGGTAGTATCTTGACACGTCTGGGACTCCTAGTCCTCCTCTCCCCCTTGGGGCCAGAAGAACCGTTTTGGCGACTCTAGGTTTTTTACCTTGCCAAATAAAGTGGAAAATTGATTTTTGAATATTCTTTAATTCTGAGCCAGGGATGGGGACCGGGAGTGTCTGGAAGTAATATAGCAATCTAGGGAGTATGTTCATTTTAACCGAGACCATCCTCCCGATCCATGATATTTGGTATCCTCCCCATTTGTTTAGATCTTGTTTGATTTTTTTGAACAGTGCCGGATAGTTATGTTGGTAAAGAGTTTGGTAAGTCCTCGATATCTTAACTCCCAAGTATTTGATACAGGAGGAGCTCCAACGATAGTCAAAATTTAATTTGAGGAGTTTCACCTCTGGCTCTGGCAGGCTTAGATTCAGGGCCTCCAATTTGTCTTGGTTTATTTTATATCCTGAAATTTGTCCAAATTCATGGAGTTCTTTATGAAGGTTGGGTAGGGAGATTTGAGGTTTGGAGAGGGTTAGTATGACATCATCAGCAAATAGGGATATTTTGTGCTGCCTTTGTCCAATTTCTATTCCCTGGATGTCTCTATTGAGCCTTATTGCTGATGCCAGCGGTTCTATGGTTAGTGCAAAGAGGAGAGGAGATAAGGGGCACCCCTGTCGAGTACCATTTGTAATCTCGAACCTCTGGTTATTGCCGCCAGGTAATTTTACCGTTGCTGATGGGTTGTGGTATAATCTGCGGACCCCCTCTAGGTATGCGTCTTTGAAGCCGAATTTACGCATAGTTTGGTCCAGGAATTGCCAGTTTATCCTATTGAACGCCTTCTCTGCGTCTAGGCTTAATAAAAGTGCTTTGGTCCCCGAGAGGTGGACATGCTCAATTATGTTGATTATCTTCCGAGTATTATCTGAGGCTTGTCTGCCCATTACGAATCCGACTTGATCTATATTTATGAGCCTCGGTAAGATGGGATTTAATCTGTTAGCCAGAATTTTACTATATAGTTTGAGATCACTGTTAAGTAGGGAGATTGGACGATAGCTTCCACACTGCATCGGGTCTCTGCCGTCCTTATGAATAATGGCCAGATTGGCTAGAGACATTGATGCGGGAATCTGATTCCCTTCCAAGAAATGGTTAAATGTAGCTAGAAGATGTTTGGATAGTGTGGGCAGGAATCTTTTATAGTAAACATTGGTGAAACCGTCAGGGCCGGGAGACTTGGTGATCTTTAATGATTTGACCGCCATTTCCAGTTCCTCTTTTGTAATCTCAGCATTGAGGACTGTGTTTTCCTCCTCCGTTAAGGTGGGGAGTTGGCATTTATTGAGATATTGTGTTATATTTTCTATGGTTATTGGTGGAGAGCGGTCATTTTTGGATCTGAGGTTATATAACTCCGTGTAGTATTTAGTGAATTCTTCTGCGATTTTATTCTCACTATATTGTATCTCACCAGATTTACTTTTGATAGCTGTTATTTGGGATCGCTTTTGCACCCCTCTTAGTTTACTTGCTAAGAGTCTGTCAGCCTTGTTCCCTTTGTCGTAGTACAGTTGGTTTGTCCATTTAAGGGCCTTTTCCACATCCTCCAGCTGAATTTGCCTAAGTTTTGATCTAGCTGCAAGCAATTGTTTATATAGTTTTTTTGTAGGGTCTGCCTTATGGGCTTGCTCTATTGTTTTAATGTTATCGGTTAGTTCCTTGATTTGTATTAGGCGGGCTTTTTTCCTATGGGAGGCGATGGAGATGATTTTCCCTCTGATGTTTGCCTTATGGGCTTCCCATAGGATTGCTGGAGAGGAAACTGTACCTGTGTTGAAAAAGAAATAGTCCTTAAGTGAGGCTCTTATTTCCCTTTCTATCTCTGGGTGATTTAATAGCGAATCGTTAAGTCTCCAAGAGTAATTTGTTGTTTTTTCAAAGGGGAGTGATAATGTCAAGGTGATTGGGGCGTGATCCGACCAGGTGATAGAGCCAATGTCTGAATCAGTGGTTGCCGCCAGTACGTTTTTTGTGGTCAGGAAATAATCTAAACCTTTTCCCTTTGATCTGGGAGTGGGTTGTGCGGGGGGGTCCCATCGTGGTTGATCTATCCTCGGTGGGGTTTAGCACCATATTTAGGTCTCCTCCCACTATCATCGAGGATAGATATCCCGGGGCGACGCCCTCGAGAACAGTCTGTAGGAATTCATTTTGGTTTTCGTTTGGGGCGTATACATTGATCAGGGCAATTGTCGAGCCCGCTAAAGAGCCATACACCACTAGAAATCTACCTTCTGGGTCCGCTGTTGTTTTGATATGATTGAATGGGGTGCCTTGTCTGATCAGGATAGCTACACCCCTTTTCTTACTGCTGAATGAAGCAAAAAAGCTTGTTGGGAACATTTTTTTTAATAAATTTGGGGGGTCCTGGGATGTGAAGTGGGTCTCCTGTAGGAATATAATGTCCCCCCCTGTTTTTTTCATTTCCTGGAGGGCCAATCGTCGCTTTCTATGATTTTGCAGTCCTTTTACGTTTAGAGATCTGACTCTAATCGGGGCTGACGTTGCCATTTTAATGCTTTAAATTTATGGTGCGTGGGCTTGAGGTCTCAGCTTTCCCACTAGCTGAGACCCTGCTCCCATTTTTGGGTGAGATGATGTGCACGGGAGTGCAGTTTTTTAAAGTAGGGGGTATGGCTTCTGTGACAGTCTTTGAGGGCTTATAGTCGGGCTGCTCAGGCGAGGGGGTGGTTGGGGGAGGGGAGAGGGGGGATAGATCTGCCGGGACAGGGTCAGCAGATAAAGGAGAAGTGAGAGTAGGCCTTGAAAAGGTCTAAATGTGGTTTTGCCTTGTCTCCGAGAGACCGGCATTCGGGTAGGTTTACCCGTTCTGGGGTGGGTCCGGGGCCCGAGGTCAGGGGTGCAACAGTGAGGTCCTGGCCCTCTGTTGCTTGTGTGACCCTTCGACCTTTGGTTACAGGTAGGTGTATGGGAAAGGGGGGGGGGGTGGAGGGGGGGCTACAGCGGATGGGGTGGGATTGGTATTGGGTGGGGGGGGAAGGGCGGGGCAGAGGGGGATGGGAGGGGAGTGGTTGGCAGGGAGGTAAGGAACGAGGTGGGCGGGGGTAGGGAAGGAAAGAGGGGGGGGGAGCAGGTAGGAGGGGAGAAAGAAAAATGTAGATCAGGGTTTGTAGTTGAGCAGCCGTGAGTTATATGGTACTGTTATAACATCTTTTGCAAACTGATAAGACATGGTACACATTGTGATAACATTAGTTAACATAGGTACGGGGAACATCGTTTTAGTTATACATTTTGTAATACAGAGTTCTTCTGGCTTTGCCTCATCCGAGGCGTAGGCCTTTTGGGAGACGCTCCGAATGTGTCAATAGGGTCAGAGTCCGTGTTCGGTGCAATGTTGGTCAGCATATATCTAATTTGCACTTCTTAGAGGTAATCGGAGTGTAGAGCAAGGTGTGCTTGAGTTATGTGTTGGCTGTGGTTTGGTTCCTGACACATAACTGGGTGTATTATTGAGTTGAGTGTGGTGGTTAAATAGTGTATTATTAAGTGTTGTGTTATCTTTGGGTTGGTGATCTGTACCTTTTAGATATTTACGGAATTGCATATTTGTCACATAATGATTACCTTTGGGCAAGTTCGGGCCCAGCACACATTGATCTCTACTGAGGCATGCTCAAATCAAGTCATAATACATTTTACACCACTTGCCATGCGATATCTATGCGCGGGCCTTCAGGGGTCTATCGGATAGGCATTGAGACTTTACATGTGTCTCATTAGTGTGAGCGCACTGGGTCACATTTGAGATAAACCTGTGGCTGTGTACTGAGTCCCTTTTGAATCCCCGATAGTAATATTTAGGTTGGACCCATTTCAAGGGTTGGGGTTGGAAGGGGGGGAGGGGGGGCACTGGGTACCCGTGATTACGGGGGGGGGGGATTGCCAGCTGGATTTCATGTCTAATTGGGGAGGGGGAGGGGGGAGTGGTCCTGGGGAGGGTGGTGGGGGGGGGGCAGTGGGGAGAGGGGGGGGGGCGGAGGGGAAAGGGGGGACGGACGGAAGGGGGAGGGGGGGGAGAGGGGGGCGGAGGGGAGAGGGGGTGGGGGGGAGAGGGGGGAGCGGGCGGGGGGATAGGGGGGGTGGAGGGGGAGTGGCGGGGAGGGGGGGTTGAGAGGGGGGGGGAGGAGGGGAGAGGGGGGAGGAGGGGGAAAGGGGGGGGTGGAAGTGGAAGGGGGGAGGGAGGAAGGGAGAGGGGGGAGGGGGGGGATGGCGAGGGAAGGGAGGGGGGGGGAGGAATCCACAGTTTGTATGGCAGACTACCAGTGGGGACATTTATATTGGTGCAGCTGCTGCCTTATGTATAGTCCACGACGTGTGTATGTGATTACAAATTGGGTCAACATTGTGCAGGTTACAATGAGTCTCTCTGAGACCAGTGGCTCTGGTTAGAGCTTCTTTGGGCTCATTCTGTGCTCAGTCTGCTGGTTGGCGCCGTCCTAGTTGGCGGTGGGTTCCAGGATTATTGAGTTTAAGAGCGTTCTCTTTTGGGCTAGTAAGGAATGGCTGGGGAAGGGGTAAGGGAAGCATAGGGGGGGGACGGGGAGGGGTTAGGGAAGCTAGGGGGCGGGGAAACAGGGGTGTAGGGATGAGGAGGGGAAAATGCTAGGGAGCGAGTGGAGGGAGGGTGAGCAGGGAATAGAAGGGTTAGGATGGGGTAGGGGCAGCTTTATTAATAACTCCTACTAACTTTAAACTTTAAACCTTTTAGGGATGAAGGTAAGCACTTGTCACTTTTTGTTGCTGTGCGCATGTCTGGCCTGGAGTGTATTTGTGGGGGCTCAGAGGTCACCAGCGCAGACAGGTTTTATTCCCGTATGCTGAGAGGCCCCACTCGTAGCAAAAATGTACTTACAGTTTTCTGTTGGTGGAGGGGGGGGCCCGATCTCGTGCCTGAGGTGGATCAGGATGCAAGCTTTGTGAGTGACCAAGCACTCTGGGTCGCCGGCTGTTGCAGCCCAGGGATTAATGAGGGGGGGGGGGGGCGGCACAGGCAAGGGAAACCGTGGAGGGTTTCCATCCGTCTGATCTCCATAAATGAGTCCTTTCCCTCCCCCACCCACGACGCC
Source organism: Ascaphus truei (assembly GCF_040206685.1). Classification (NCBI taxonomy): domain Eukaryota; kingdom Metazoa; phylum Chordata; class Amphibia; order Anura; family Ascaphidae; genus Ascaphus; species Ascaphus truei. Next base: position 371,290,659 of record NC_134484.1, on the reverse strand, counting down.
CAGCAAGGGTCGCTTTACTGCGACTCAGCTGGTAAGCTTTGTGCCGGTCCCATGGTTGGCTCCTCCTGGACACGTGATCGGCGCTCTGTGCTGGTCATTCTGGATCCACAGTCGGTCTCCTCGGCTCGCAATTCCAGGCGGGGATGGCGCCCTCTTCTGGTTTGTGCCGTGTGTTCCTCGTTGTGCTGCTCCAGGGTTGTTCCAGCTTCTGTGCAGGGAGCTTGCGTGAGGGACCTCATGCGGTGCAACGTGACAGTGCAGTACTCGAACTGGGAAAGCAGAAAGGTTTGTTTTTAAGGCTTTATTTTCTGTTTTTTCGGCCTGCCAGGCGCTCGGATGCCCTTACTGCAGGACCTTCGTTCTCTTGGTCTTGGTTATCCTGTGGGTCAGCACTCCACGATGGAGGGGGGGATAGTCCCACTGCCTTTGCCATTCTTGTCATCTCCGTGGGGTGTCTGACAATGTGGGTCCTTCCATTCCTGACGATGATCAGTTTAAATGGAAACCCCCATTTATACTTAATCTCGTTTTCTCTGAGGAGGGTGGTCAGGGGTTTAAGCTCCATTCTTTTATTAATGGTTTGTTTAGCTAGATCATTGTAAATCTGTAGGTTGTCGTCGCGGTACACAAGGGGGTTAGCCTTCCTGCAGGCTGACATCAACCTCTCTTTGGTGAGATAACGATGCAGCCTGACTATGGTGTCTCTGGATTTGTGCGGGTCATCTGATCTGGGCCAGAGGGCACGATGGGCTCTGTCCATCTCGAGGTCCCTCGGGTCCAGGTCTGCACATAGCGTTGTGAAGAGCCCACGGAGGTATGCCTGGAGTTGATCTGGCATGATTGTCTCAGGGATACCGCGGATCCTCAGGTTTTGCCTTCTCTCACGGTTTTCTTGATCTTCCAGGCTATCTTTTAAGAAGTTGATCTCCCTGCCCAGTCTGTATAGTTCATGATCAGTGGTCGTTTGCATTTGGAGGGAATCCTCCATTTTCGTTTCCAGCGCCGTCGTTCTCTCCGCGAGACCCGCTATCTCCTGCCTCAATTCCGTGACGGCTGCTTTCAGGTCTCGTTGGATAGAGACATGTAGCTCATCCAGCATGCCAGACATCAGTTCACGCATAAATTCTCTCGTGGGGAGAGACTCCGGGGTTTGCGCTGGCTCTCTCTGCTCCTTAGCCGCGCCCTGCTGTTTAGGGCCTCGTGCAGTACTCGGCCCGGCGCCGTCTTGATTTTTCGGCGAGGGATCCGCGCTCCGCTGAGACTGCGGGAAGAAATTGATTGCGCCCTGGCCCGGCGTCGCTCTTTGTTTGGTAGTCATCGCGGGGTGCTTATGTGGTAGGAGGTAGTTTTTTTATTTTTTAGGGTCGAAGGGTGAATTGAAGGGTATTTGTGAGTGTGGTTATATGTTGGGGCCTGTGGAGCTCAGCTCTCACACGTCCATGTTCTTTGGCGTGCCGGACATGCCCCCAAGCCCCCTCATTTCTGAGGTGTCATTTACATATGTACTTTTTTGTATTTCCTTGCTTCTTTTATTTATTTGTTTATTTCAGTTTTTTTGCTTTTTGTTCCCCTCCTCTGGGGGGCCGAACCCCTATTCCTTGATATTTTTGGTCCTCTCCCTCTATTTAGGGCCACCTCAAGAGCTGCACTGGGCCCAGTGGGCTCTTTGTACTAGATATTGGGACTCAGGAATATAGTTGGAGTGGGGGGAAAGTGTGGTGAAAAAGCCTCTTTATTTATTTTGCAGCCCGGCAGTCTCTGTATTTTGATTTTTAATTAAAACATCACCAATACAAATACAATTTCTGTGACAAAAGTCAAAGAAGTTTCACTTACTATGCGCGTGCACAGCACACACAGCTTTTTTATTCATGTGTGCATGCATATCTTTATTTGTATAGCGTCATCCGTTTTTGTGCTTACAGCAATAATGAGACATAATGGAAGTGCTTTAAACACACAAAAGTAGAGATTACGAAAATGAGTCTCTGCCCCGAAGAACTTACAATCCAAGTGCTAAGGAGGGAGAACAAACAGTCAACAGGAGGGTGTTATGGTGTCCGCAAGGAGCTACAGACAGTATTTCTAGCTACTGAAATTATTCGTTAAGCATGTGAGTTTTGAGACGGACCCTGAAGGAAGAGAGAGAAGTTGTCTTGCGGATAGAGGAGGGGAGGAGATGGGTGGGGGAAGAGCATGCCAGAGGTGCAGGCTAGTAAGTGAGAAGAGGTTTTAGGAGGGAGACAGCTTTAGATAGAAAAGGGGTACAGAAGACACCCTTCAGCAGAAAAACCAGCAGGTCACCGGTAAACAGAGTCTAGCCAGAATTCTCCCACCTACTGACCAAGAGGGGATTACCGCTTGGGCTATGCCAAAAGGTTCCCCGAAACAAACATGGACTAATCCTAGCCTCCTCAGCTAGGATGGTAGCCTCAACCAGGACCACCATTGGGAACCTACCCAAGAGCTGCGCTCAAATACCTTGGATACCTACCAGCTAATCCCAATGACCAAAGGCTCTCTCCGAGAGCCAGAAACTTACTCCTGGTGGTTTCTGGGAACAATGGGACCTCCGCTAACTCAGAGGTTCTCAGGGCTCCCGGAGATAACACAAAGTTAATCACAGTGCACACACAGTACCAATTCTATCCTAACCTCACTAGGAGGTAGCATTGCCACCAACCAGGCTATGAGGGGACCCACCCAAGAGCACTGATCTTACACAGGGGCACACTCCCAGTAACCAGACTCACTCAAGGAGTCAGTGCCACTTCAATGACTAGCGTCGCTGTCTATACTGTTACCTAGGGGTTTCTGGAGATAAAATTATTTATCAAATGTTTTACCAGGAAGTACTACATTGAGAGTTACCTCTCGCTTTCAAGTATGTCCTGGGCATAGAGTTATGATGACAAATAATACATGGTGACAAATACATAGTGATAAGAAAGATGATCCAAGGCACTACGGATTTTCAAAAGATTAATTGCGTCCAAACAGCACGACGTTTCGACCTTCAAGTGACTGTATCTTTTGTACAAATACATAGTTACATACGTGAACAGGGAATACATTATATACTAGACATTCCATGCACAGTTAACGACAATAGAGCTATTAAACAAAAAGTTTAATAGAGAAGGTTACAGTACACAAGATTATATACAAATCAGCAACAACAAATAAAAAGGGAGGGGAGTGGAAAAGTGCGTCTAAAACATACAGAATGATCAGTTAAAGTCCGTGGGTGTGAAAAAAAAAAAAATTCTCGGGGCCGAGAGCATAGGTAGTGGGGATTACTGCATGATCCAACGTATTCCCAAGGGAGACAACACAGATTCAAAATGGCTTCCTCAGTGGATCTCAAGGCAAAACTGAAAGACAGGCTTTTAAAAATATATATATTTTCTTCTCCATTGCTCCCTACAGGATTGTTGGACCAATCGGGGCAATTCAGCAGTTTTTTAATCTCAAACCAATCACAGGGCATGCGTCATCAGTCTTTTTAGTATTGTGGATCTGGCCAAGTCATTAAATATTTGCTAGTGTTTGTCCTCAAATTCCACTGATCCCCTGGTTCTGCTTGCATTGGTCATTTTTTCTTTTGTGGTATATTGGTGGCATTATGATGACATCCCTTCTTTTTCCAGTTAAAACATTTCCTAGACAGATGTGTATTCACGACACCAGACGGGATGGTCGCAAAGGATTTTTATTATCAGGTTGTCCAGATCATTTTTTGTCATATCTGGTTCTTGTTCTTTATCCAGGTCTGACAACACTTGTGAAGAAGCCTGGGAAAGCCCGCAATGCACCGCCATCGTCCTTGCCGGGCCGTGTCTCTGAAAGAATCCTGCAAGTTTCGTGGCCTTTGGTTGTTCCGGGGGCATATTTATGCTTAGTGGGGCAAGTATTATATTTTTACGGCTTTTCCTAGGTATTTTCGGTTATATTTACGAGTGTTATTGGTATGCCTCACTGGATGGAGTCTCTCTCCCATGCAACCATCCCGTCTGGTGTCGTGCATACACATTTGTCTAGGAAATATTTTAACTTAGCCATCAGAGCATTTTCAGCAGGAAAACAGGCTAGCAGCAATGATGGAGTAAGTCAAGTATCACATCATGACATTTCTGTTACATAAACCTGGTCCCAAAAAATGCCAAGTGAAATATTTCTTACTCAACCAGCAGTAACAATGGTGTAATCCTGCTCCAGGACCCTACAAGTGTGTGATATCCTCATCATATTCAGCTCTTGTCAATCCACCACTGGATGAAGGCACGCCCCCTCCCCCAATGATCTTCCAGGTACTCCAGTTGCAAGACACTTCAATATATTTCCTAATTTCCTTCTTAGTTCACGTTTGGTCATCTTGGAATCCAGGTGAGTACCATCTTTGTTGTATGATGGTAATTTCTTCTTGCGATATGTCCGACTCACATCACATTTATTTATGTTCAGCCTAATATATTTATTTTAATCTTTCTAGAGTTGACACATTTGTTCAAATACATTGGTTTTGCCGAGATTTATATGAAAGCCCACCTTCCTTGTTTCGTCAGGTTCTCAGATTCGTTGCTGGAAGTCTTCTGGGCTTGTGACAAAAATAACAATGCCGTTTCAAATCGTAGGGGACTCAAGTATTCACCGTTGATATCGTTTTTTTTATTCCCAGTTCAATGCCTTCAACAATTCAAGTGTTGCTGTGAAAAGCTTTGATGACATAGTGTCTCCCTGTCACTCACCCTTGCTAATCCTTATTTTGCTTCTATCTTCATGTAATCCAATCTAATACATGTAAATATTTCTTTGTGCATGCGCGCCTTAACATATTAGAACCGAAATATTTAAAAAATCATTCAAAAAAACAAAAAGATCAAAATCATACAGGAGATGAGAAAAAAGTTAGAGAACCCCCTAGGATTTTCACAGATTTTACATATTTCAAACATAAAATAGTATTCGATCTTAATCATGAAAAGCAGTAAGGGTACAATGTCCCAAAAATACCACTGCATGGAGTTAAAAGTTCATGTTTTCTTCAGTGAGAGAGATGCATAACCCCAGTGTGTGGTCACACTCAACAATATACAGGAACAACCAAAGAAAGGGCAGCACTCAATATTCCTTTATTAAATAAAGGTAGATCTATTTCAATACTAAAGCCAGGTGTACCGTTTGATGTCAATTTGGATTACTATTTATATGCGAGTGAAATGTTTGCTATGGGATGGAGTGCTGCCTTTTCTTTGATTGTTCCTGTCTTTATCCAAGTCCTAATAGATAAAGATAAGTTGATCAAACAAATGACACAAAAACATGATACTTTTTCAGCATTTATTTATCCACAAATGATTCAACATTCAATATCCATGTGTGAAAAAGTATGTGAACCTTTAGATTCAGTACCTGGTGGCACCCCATTGTGCAGCAATGACTTAAACTAAGCATTTCCTGTAACTGCTGGTCAGTCTCTCACATCTGTTTTGATGAATTTTGGCCCATTCCTCCCTACAGAACTGCTTCAACTCAGTTTTGAGGGCTTCCTTGCATGGACAGCTAACTTCAGGTCCTGCCACAACATTTCGATGGGGTTAAGGTCCGGACTTTGACTAGGCCATTCTAAAATGCAGAATTTCTTCTTATGTCGCCATTGTTTTCTAGATTTGCTTGAATGTTTAGGATCATTACCTTTTCTGTATGACCCACTTTTGCTTCAGCTCATGGACAGATGGTCTGACATCCTCCTCTAGAATCTTCTGTTACAACGCAGAATTCATGGCGTCAATGATGGCAAGCCGTCCAGGTCGTGAGGCAGCAAAGCAGTCCCAAACCATCACACTCCCACCACCATGCTTGACGGTTGGGATGAGGTTCTTCTGTTCAAACGCAGTGTTTGGTTTCGCCAAACAGAAGGTTTTTCATTGAGGCCAAAAAGTTACACCTTTGACTCGTCTGTCCAGAGAACATTGTTCCAGACGTCTTGTGGATCATCTATGTGCTCTTTGACGAACTTCAGATGGGCAGTAATGTTCTTTTAGAGAGCAGAAGTTTCCTCCTGGCTATCCTTCCATGAACACCATTCTTGTTCAGTCTTTTTCTTACAGTTGAGTCATGAACACCAACATTAGTCAAGGCTCAAGTGGCCTGAAGATCCTTAGATGTTACTCTGGGGTTCTTTGTCACTTTCTGGATGATTTGCCAGTTTGTTCTTGGAGATATTTTGGTACAACCTGGTCCTTAATATGTCTGACAGTGGATTGGTGGAGTCCCAAATCCTTTAGAAAGTGCTACAAACCCATTTCCAGGCTGACGAGCATCAATATATTCTTATCAGAGGTCCTCAGAGATTTCTTTTGATCGTGGCATGACGTGTTTCCACAAACCTGTATAGTGAAGACTAAACTCACAAAGTTTCTGATCTTTATATAGGGTGGGGCCTCCCAAACTCACACCTGAAGATCCATCTAAATTATTTAAAAAACACCCGAGTCTAATGATCTCCTTTAATTTAGCTGATAACACCAGGGTTTCACATACTTTTGCACATGCCCCGACTCTTAATTACTCATGGTTTCTCTAATTCATACATCATCATTTTGTTTAAAAAAAAAAAAAAAAAAAAAAAAGACATGGAATTGGTTAATATAAACCCTATTGGATATTTAAGAGGAGACTGGTTTTGATTCAAGAAGTTTATCATGGGAAAACTATGGAATTTCCGTAATCATCATTGGGGTTCACAAATGTTCTCTCTCCACTGTATGTAAACAATTACAACTGAAAATGCGAGATATGATTTATGGGGAAATTGCAGCAATCAAATAGTCAATTATATCAAATGTGTGGGTATATGTACATTACACACAATTTTGGGGTAGCTGAAATTAAACGGTCAATTACTGTACTGGGAACAGCTTACAGGTGAAAATAAAAGTGCAACGTATCATGTATTCGTATTGCTTATGAACAACCTGCCTTTTCATACAGATCAACATTTTCTAGACTAAAGCATTGACCCATTCAATAATGCCAGAATAATATTTTCTTTGGATCCACAACCACCACCCACATTTCTTTGATTTCTATTCACACTTCAATGTATTTAACTTGAATGGCTTTCCAATGTTGTATTTATTCTGAAGACTAGTATTCTTTTAGCGTTTGTGGGGAAAGTTCAAGGACATTATTTGAGTACTTGGATATCATTTGTGCAGTATGATCGTTGTCCATTATTTCAGAAAATTAAACACACACACATTCCAATAGCATTTTTTAGGCAGATAATAGACTTTGTTTGGCAAGATTAATTTGATCAAGGTTAATATAAAAGCAAAGCAGCCGTCTTCTGCTTAGACTTCCAGGACTCCACACACAGTAAACTGAGATCCTATTGCAACCACATTCCCCTGAGCGCAATAAAAGTGTCTCCAAAACAATTACCAACATGACAAGACACGTCTTAAGTTTACAACTTATTTGATCATTTCATCTTGGTAAATGGACATCCTGTTACTAAGAGGACAGAGTTAAATTGTAGCTATACTGAAACATAGCTTAAAGCAGCAAAACATTAAATCTTATGGGTTTTTTTTTTTTTTTTTAGATAAATCAGCTCTGCAGTATTATATAGTTTCTTTTTTTTAAATGTAACTCTTAGTGTCATTTTTTTTTCAAACATTTTTATTAGGCATTGATACGTAACATTACAGACCTTCCAGAATGATCATAAACTAATACCATAATACATTTTTTAACATTTTTGGTTGACAGGGGGGGGGGGGTTAGAGAAGGGAGGGGACACCGACTGACCACACTAGCGTGTGGTTGACCTCCAGGGTCGTGCAATGATCCCTAGGAACAGACTCCCGAAAAAGAAAAGGGAAATCCAGGGGAGAGGGGAGGGGAGGGAGAAGGGAAGGGGGTGCAGGGGGGGGGGGGAAGAGGGTAGGAACCGGTGGTAGGGCACCCCTTCCTCCCCCGGCGGCAATGGTCCTTCGTGGCAGCCCTTATTGGGCCGAGGATATAGGTTTTGCTATCGGCGGGTTATCCACGGTTCCCATATTAAGTAAAACCTCTCTGTCGAGTGGTTGAGAAATGCTGTCAATTTCTCCATTAGCATTACCTCGTTGAGTCTTTCTTTTTACCAATTGCTCTGTGGGGGGTGTTATCTTCTTCCAAGATGACGCAACTGAACCTCTTGCCACCGTTAATATGAAGGAGATTAATTTCCATACTGGGCGGTCGATTTCCTCTATCGGCCTGCCCAGTATGTAGGTCAGTGGATCTATAGGGATTGTGAGGTCCGAGACCTCTTTTATTAGATTTTGAATTATGAGCCAATATTTCTGAATTTCTGGGCATAGCCACCATATATGGGCCATGTCCCCCTTTTGTCCACAGCCTCTCCAGCAAAGATCAGAAGCCAGAGGGTAGATTTGTCTCAATCTCACTGTTGTTAGGTACCAGTGGAACAATATCTTGTATATATTTTCCCTAGTTGTGGTACATAAAGAGGTTCCTGATGCTGCATCCCATATTGCTTCCAAATCCTCTTTGTCTATTCCTGTAGATAGTTCTACCTCCCCCTTGAGCATATAATCATGTGAGGCAGGGTTTGTAGGTTTCTCTAACATTCCGTAAATTTGAGATATAAGACCCTTTTGATGCGTCTCCTCTCGGCACAACCTTTCAAACTTTGTAAGAGGTGGGAATTCTAGTGTAGGGGACAGTTTTTGCAAAAAATGTCGAATTTGGAGGAATTTGAACGTGTCCAATTCTGGGTATCAAATTTGCGGCGCAGTTCTTGGAAGCTCAGGAACCTCTTATCACTCAACAGGTCGCCCACCGCTCTGATCCCTTTATTTTTGATTTAATCAAATTGTTTTGTCTCACAACCTGGCGGGAACTCTGGATTATTGTATAGTGGGGTGAGTTGTGAACCGGGGCTTGAGAGCTGGAATTTGGTTTTGGTCTTTTGCCAAATGCTCCATGTATGTCCCATCGTTCCCAATTTGAATTTGCCGACCACCCTTTCACCTCTATCCGTCGCCCATAGACATGCTTGCAGGGAAGGCAGTTTGGCATACTGAGACTCAATCTTGAGCCAGCAAAGCTGGTCCGGGTCCGAATTCCACTCAACAGCTTGTTTTAATTGGGCTGCGAGGTAGTATCTCAGGATGTCTGGCACACCCATACCCCCCACTCGCCCTAGGCGACATTAGTACTTATCTTGCGACCCTTGGTCTTTTTCCTTGCCAGATAAATTTAAATATTCTATTCTGGATATCTTTCAATTCTGACACCGGAACTCGGATCGGGAGTGTCTGAAAAAAATATAATAATCTAGGGAGTGTGTTCATCTTAACTGAGATCATCCTCCCGATCCACGAGATTTGGTAATCATGCCTCTTATCCAATTCTTTTTTAATTTTTTCAAAGAGGGGTGGATAGTTGCATCTGTATAGAGAATGGTAGTCCTTTGATACATTTACTCCCAAATATTTTATGTATGAGGGACTCCACCGGTAGTTAAAATTTCGTTTTAATAGTTGTATCTCTGATTCTGATAAATTAAGATTCAGGGCTTCTGATTTATCGCTGTTTATTTTGTAACCTGATATCTTTCCAAATTCAGTTAAATCCTTTTGTAAATTGGGGAGAGAGGTATGGGGATGCGACAGCGTGAGGATAATGTCATCGGCGAATAGCGATATTTTGTCATTGGTTTTTCCAATTAGGATGCCTTGAATATCTACGTTATCCCTTATTCTTGATGCTAAAGGTTCAATTGTTAAAGCAAAAAGAAGAGGGGATAGGGGGCAACCCTGTCTTGTGCCGTTTTTTTTATCTCAAATGTTTTCGCGAGTCCCCCCGGTAGTTTAACCATCGCTGAGGGGCTGCGATAGTGCACGAATTCCTTCTAGAAATGAGTCAGTGAAGCCAAATTCTTGCATTGTTTGATCGAGAAAAAGCCAATCAATTCTGTCAAACGCCTTCTCTGCATCAAGGCTTAACAAAATTGCCTTGGAGCCTGTAAGATTAACATGGTCGACTATGTCTATAATTTTACGCGTGTTATCGGATGCCTGTCAGTTCTGGACAAAGCCCACTTGGTCGATATTTATCAACCTTGGTAAAATTGGGTTCAGCCGGTTGGCAAGGATCTTACTGTATAGTTTTAAATCATTGTTTAGCAAGGAGATAGGATGGTAGCTCCCGCATTGTTGAGGGTCTCTACCGTCTTTGTGAATTACAGCTAAATTGGCGCTGGTCATAGACGGAGGAATCGGGGAGCCTTCCATGAAGGAATTAAATAATGTTAAAAGATGGGTGGATAGAATTGGGAGGAACCATTTGTAGTAGGCATTGGAGAAGCCGTCTGGACCCGGGGTCTTGGATATCTTTGACATTTTTACTGCCTCCACTAGTTCTTTTTTTGTTATTTTTGCATTAAGTGTTTGGGTTTCTTCTTCCGTAAGTTTTGGAAGTTTGCAGTTAGAAAGGTAGCTAGCGCTTGATTATTTCGGCGTTTGCATCGGCCGAGTTACCACCTTGAGTTTTAAGATTATATAACTCTGTGTAGAATGCGGTGAATTCCTCTGCGATTTTCTTATCGCTGTATAGTACCACACCAGACCTGCCTTTAATGGCTGTAATCTGGGATCTCTTCTGTATACCTCTCAATTTGCTGGCCAAAAGTCTATCAGCCTTATTACCTTTACCGTAATATTTTTGGTTCATCCATCGTAGTGATTTTTCTACATCCTCTAATTGTATCTGTTTAAGTTCCTCTCTTGTAGAGGTTAATATTTTAAATAGTTTTTTTGAGGGGTTAGCTTTGTGCTGGCGTTCTAGCTCTAATATTTTGTTCGTTAACTCTTTAAGAGACTTTGTTTTGGCTTTTTTTCTATGGGCCGCAATGGAGATGAAGGTTCCTCTGATTGTTGCCTTATAGGCTTCCCATAGCACTGTTGGGGAGGAGACAGAGTCAGTGTTGAGAGCAAAGTATTCTCTAAGTGCCGTTTTTATTTCTCTTTCAATCTCGGGGTAGTTTAATAGTCCATCGTTAAGTTTCCAATTGTAGGATCTAGTTTTGACAAAGGGGGTTGAAAGAGTCACAGTTACTGGGGCGTGGTCTGACCATGTGATTGGGCCTATATTCGAGGATGCCGAGGCTTCTAGGATGTTTTTTGTAGCAAAGAGGTAGTCTATACGAGAGTAGGTCTGGTGTGGTGGAGAGAAGAAGGTATAGTCTCTCTGTCCCGTGTTGCACTCTCCAAATGTCCAACAAGGAATATTCTCCCATAATGTCTTTTTTCCGAGTCTTTGGGAGGCTTTTGCCTGTGGTCTATTTAGTAAACTCAACCTGTCCTCCATGGGATTCAGTGCCATATTAAAGTCGCCCCCCATTATCATTGAGGATAAATAGGTGGGGTCGATCTTGTCGAGCACCGCTCTCAGAAATTCGGTTTGATTTTCATTGGGCGCGTATATGTTGATCAGAGCGGTTGGCGAACCTGCGAGTGAGCCATATACCACCAGGAAGCTACCCTCTGGGTCTGTGATTGTTTTAATCAGATTGAATGGAGTTCCCTGGCGGATTAGAATTGTGACTCCCCGCTTTTTACTGTTAAATGACGAAAAATAACCGGTGGGGAAGTCCTTACTGAATAGTTTGGGTAGCTCTTGAGAGGTAAAGTGTGTCTCCTGGAGGAATACGATGTCCCCTTTCGACCTTTTCATCTCTTGGAGGGCTAGTCTCCTTTTTTTATTACTGTTTAAGCCTTTCACATTTAGCGTTATGAAGTGGATTGGGGTTAGGCTAGCCATTGGTGTAGTGCTTTTGTTACTCTTCCTGGACTAACTCCCTTCCCACTAGGGAGAGTATGCCGAGTCCCCTTTTGGGTTCTCTCCCTTAAAGGTGAGATAGACTTTCTGACCGAGGGATCCGGATCGACGCACCAGAGGAGGGAGGGTGGGTGATATAGGGAAGGGGAGGAGGGGGTGGGGCAGTCGGGGCAAGGAGAAGAACTGTTGGGACAGAACCAACAGGTAGAGAAAGAGTGAAAAGAGGTCTTTGAGCGACCTCATGGGAGTATAGCCGATCTCAATGGCCGGCGTCTGGGCTTAAGGCAGTATCCCTGTGTGGGGACTCGGTAGGCGTTCTAATGGTCAACACTTAACACGCCCTCTAGTGGGGAAACCAGTAACTTTGGTAACTGTGGGAACATAATGCAACTTAACCAGCAATATTTGTGAATGGAAAGCGACGAGTAGATCGTGAGTCACATACAGTGTTCAATTTGGTAGTCTCTGAGCGTCTTTTCCACCTTTTCTAACTGTGGTTTGGCGGCGGTGGTCAATTTTAGCATATCTGTCCTGTCCTCCAGACGACGGTGCCCAGAGGTGACGTGTACCAGGTAAGAGTATGGATGGGAGAGAGGGGAAGTCGCGGAGGGGGTGGTGGGGTGGTGGTGAAGAGGGGAGACATCGGAGGGGTGGGGGTGGGGGTTGGGCGCGAGTACACCGGAGGGGTGGGTGGGGGGGGCGAGGGCACCGGGGGGGCGAGGAGTGGTATAAGTCAATAACATAGCACAGTTTAATTGTTTAAATGTCACTAAATATTCTAGGAAGCCTTAACCATGGCTTCGATGGGAATCATTAGAACAAATACCCTGTGGGTCAACAGATGCAGGAAGGAGGCTACTCACAGTTCTCGATCTTCTGCTGTTTTGGTGCGGTGCAATCCCCCCCTCCCAACCGGAAAAGGGGCCCGCTCTCGCGGACCAACAGGGCCAGCGAGCCCTCGAACCTCCAATCCGCCACAACAGATCAGTTAGATCAGGGTGCCTTGACAACTGGGCAATTCCAAACCAAATTTTTATTTTTCTCCGGGACAGGCGCCGCCGCGGTCAGCTCCCTCCGTCACAGGGTCATCGCTTCAGTTAAGCCGCTCTTCAGTGGTGATCAGCACGTGTGTCGGGTGGTTCAGCTCCTGCTGCGGAGGGTGTCAGGCGAGCCTCGGCAAAGGTAAGCAGCGGGTAGAGGCAGGTCTTCAGCTGGTCGCTTAACTCCTGGTCTCCCTCTGGTGTGCCAGAGCCGTTCTTCTTGCTGCTCCGGCGGCCCTCTCGTCTGGTCCCTCTGTATGCTGTTGGGTTTGCTGTGGTTCGGGCGTTCACGAGGCTGGCGGTGTCAGGCCCAGGGCCCTCACATACGGGGCCATATCTTCAGGGTACCTGATCGTTAGGCATTTACCTCCGTGGCTTGCTGTCAGCTTAAACGGGAATCCCCAGCAATATTTGATCTCGTTGTCCCGCAGGAAGGTAGTCAGGGGTTTCATTTCTTTCCTCCTGGTCACGGTTGTTCTGGACAGGTCGCTAAAGATTTGTAGGGATTCTGCCATATAGGTAAGCGATTCTTTCCCTCTGCAGGCCACAATTATTTTCTCTTTGGTTGTGTAGCTGTGCATTCGCGCAATCACATCCTGTCTTCTGTTGAGATCTTCAGATCGCGGTACCAGCGCTCTGTGTGCACGATCTATTTCAAGATCTTTGTCCTCTATTGAGTCACATATTGATTTGAACAGGGCCACCAGGTATTGACGGAGGAGGCCAGGAAGAACCTCCTCTGGGATATTGCGTATTCGCAAGTTTTGTTTTCTATCCCGGTTCTCCTGGTCCTCCATACTGTCTTTGATACGATGTATTTCTTCCTTCAGCCTGAAAATCTCTTCTTCCGCTCCTGTTTGGCGCAGGGAAGTCTCCTCCATTTTACCCTCCAGGCTTGTTGTTCTCTCCGTTAGGCCAGAGATCTGTTGCGTGAGATCTTGCACTGCCGTTTTTATCTCAGCCTGGAGTGAGGAGTATAATTTTGAGTGCATGGAGGCCATAAGCTCTTCCATATAAGCTCTTGTGAGAGGTTCTTCCACTGCTGTGGTTTCCTTGACCCGTGCTCCTTTCCCCTGAGCTGCCTGGGTGCCTCCGCCATCTTGGATTTCGGCCGGCGGCTCAGGGCTCCTCTGCTGCGGGGTGAAGTATTTTGAAACCGCTTGGTTTGCGGTCCTTTTTTGTTGTTTTGACATGCCTCCCTCGTTGCCCTAGTAGGGGGATCACAGTTGATGCCAAAATTTTGGGTGGAAGGGCGCGTATTTCTTCCGTTAAGCAGGTGAGTCCGCGGCGCTCTCACACTACACCTCCATGTCGGGTGACGTCACCCGAAACTGTCCTCTTAGTGTCATTTTTAATGACTTTTAATACACAGAGCATCCTTTGATTTCTATAGCAGGTCCCAAGCACTGCAAGATCTTTGTAACACTTTCCTGTTTGTGATCATTTGTTGCCACTATTACCAGCAATTTGAGCTGTAAACTCTAATATATAATGTTACCTTAGTAATATCACGATACATTGTAGCTGTTGAGTTAAACAATGAGGCGAAACAGAGCACCATCCAGGGTACAAAAAAAAAAAGATACAAAAAAGGGGCTCACTCAAAACAAGTGATCAAATTTGAATGGATCATACCAAAATAACCTCTAGAGGCAGCATCACACAACACGTTTCTCGCTTCCCTATGATGAAGCGCTATATGTGCGAAACGCGTTGTGTGACGCTGCCTCTAGAGGTTATTTTTGTATCATCCAATAAAATTTTATTACTTCTTTTATGAGTGAGACCCCTCTGGATCCGTTTTTACCATGGATGGTGCTCCATTTCTCCTCACTAACACTTCCAATGGACCAAGTACTGTAGTCCGCCACAGGATCTACGGGAGTCAAATATTTGGCTCACTTCAAATTCCTCCAGGCTATGGCTTGAGGGAGACATGGAACACTAGGGGTATTCTTAAGGTACCCGGAAGTTCCAGTTTGAATGCCACCAGGTTGACTTGTTTCAAGATTTTATAAGGTCCAATGAACTTGGGCCGAGTTTGGAGGAAGGTAGTTTCAAGTGGATATTTTTTGTAGCCAGCCAGACCTGATCTCCCACTTGAAATGGAGGTGGTGGTCGTCAACGTTTATCCGCCTGGGTTTTTTTTTCTGGAGAGCGGTTTTGATCAGAGTGACCTGGATTTTCTTGCAGAGTAACTGGAGTTCTTGGATTGTGTCATCCACTGCAGGAATATCCGGAAAGGGGAGTGAAAAGAGGAAGGGTAGTGGTATGGTACCCTTAGGCACATAAGCATAGAAGAACAGTGATTCCAGTGTTGAACCGTGCTTCATGGAATTAAAGGAAAACTCGGTCCACGGGAGCAGATCAACCGAGTCATCCTGTAAGTTAAAACGTTAAAGGGGGAGGGTAAAGCAGGCTGCCAATACCCAAAATGGCCACAGAGCGCAGAAAGGGCAGGAGACACAGAAAACTTGGACCGTAGTGAAAACCCTGCACGGATCAAGCAGAGTCCTTACAGGAGATGCCTTAAACCATTTATACACTTAGCATTATTTGCTGGATGGATGCCTGGAAGCACCTGTTTTGTCTATTGTTAGCTGTTGAGTTACACTGACTGAAGGATTGATTGAAACCGAAAGGCAGCCATAACGTTAGGCCTTGTATATAGTAGCCGCGTGCGACAAGCACGTGGCGTGCGCCTGCTGCACAGGCGATCTATGACCTGTGGGATCTGCAGGAGGAGACGCGACAAAGAGCAGCTGTGATTCACAGTTTGGAGGCGTGCCCGTGATGTCACGTGAGCGGTTCGCCCTCATTGGCTGAACCGCGCACGTGACCCGGCCGTTGCATGACAAAATCAAAAGATTTTGTCTCATGAAAAATTGGTCGTGCCGTCGTTCCCTCTATGGCTGTATGCATTGCCTTACAGCCTTTTGATTGTCGCGCGCAATCGGGCTGACTATGGACGCGGCTTTAGGCACAATCAGGATTTTGTCAGATTTATAACTGGAGCACCTAATTATTGCCAGCTTAGGTACAAGTGTACAATTATACATTCGATGATACTCCTCCCACAGGAGAAAGAAACGGTGCACCACTAAGATGAAAAAATGCAAAGGCTGAAAATGTGACTAAGAAGATGTATTGGAACTTAGTAGTGGAGTTCTGGCGGATCCACTGACGCATTTCATGCCGAAGCGCTTTGTCAAAACCTTCCTTATAGGATTGTAAGCTCCTTGGAGGAAGACCCTCCTTACCTACTGTAACAAAGTATGTTAATGTTAATTATCATATTGTTTTTCGTCCTCCAACCCTATTGTACTGCGCTATGGAATATGCCAGTGCATTAGAAATTATAATAATTGCTCCCCCCCCTTAACGTTTTTGTAAGGCGTTAAAAATAATGGATTGTCAAATCTCTAGCATTCAATGTTACCATGGTAACCCTGAGACTACACTGGATTTTGGCGAGAGCTCCATTTTAAGCTCCTAGATACTTAATATTCAAAAAGATTCTCTTGACCAGAGCACCAGCTTTCATAGAAATAAAAACAGCTACAAATAGCGCAAACAGCCGTCTTAAAGCTGCATGCCAAGCAATAGCCTACGTGTTTTTTTTTTAATAAAGCAGTTCTGTACTATGAGAAAATACTTTTTTTTTTTTTAAACAAAAAAAAAATGCTACAACTAAATTACGTTTTATGTATTATAATGTAACAAGCATTTTTTTTTTGTTTCTAAAGCAACCATTTACAAAGTCACATCCCCTTCGAAAACAGGCTCTGGCACACCCCTTTTTGAGCCTTGCCCTCGCTAGCAATACACCAATTTTATTTAGTGACTGTCTGATCATATGATCTCCCCACAGAACTTTGCATCTTTGGTCCTCTTATGCTGCTGCAATTTAGTGACCCCCGAACCGAATCTTTGACGACCGATCACAGGACAACGGATCAAATCGGCAACTTGGCTAATTACTTATTGTGTGGTTTGTAATCAATGCACATATTAAAGGGGAAAAAATAATAAAATAAAAACAACAGAAGCTTGGACTGCTGCTTTAAAAACCTTTTGTGTGAACCATCACATACTTTGTATCGTGTTGCTACAATACAAGAAGAACTATGGAGCTAATACAAAATCAGCACCTAAACAATGAAGACATCTAGGACAATTGATAACATTATTCCCAGTTTAACTGACATTTTTATTTCTAAAAAATAATAATTATTACAGCTGTAAAGTTGAGGCTCATTTTACCATATTCTAATAATGTAGCGCAGCTTTTAGATAGTTAAGTCCTTGGGATAGGGCTCCCTCAAACGTTGTACTGCGCTGCTGAATATGTTGGCGCCATACAAAATAAAAGATAAAAATAAAGGATACGTACATGTTCTCTTTAGTGTGATGAGACCACAACAGGCACTTAGAAAAAAATAAAAGGTTCCTTCAATGAAGGAAGATCAATGCCTGGGACTTTGCAGCGACCTTCCATATGATAAAACCCACTCACCTATATGAGCAGTGTCCAGTTTACATGTATTGTGCAGATGCAATATTCCCAAGCTGACTCCATATAAAAAAAACCTATAACAACTAAGCCCTCTCTCTAGTTTTGTTGCGAAGGATTTAGATTTCTCCATCTCCACTTAATTAGATTGTAAGCTCTTTGGGGCAAAGCAGCCCGTTGCCCTATGTTGTCATTTACCTGCCGCGCTTATCCTCTTTGTCTGTACATTACTTTGTATTCTAAATTGTGTACAGGGCTGTGTGAATGGCAGCTCAATAAATAAAAGGATCAATGCAGCTCTATGGAAAGAGGAGACCTGGAGAACCACAACATTATGGTGACATGGGAAGTAGGTTGGCGATGTAGCCATCTGTCAAGAACACAACAGTGTGTATGTCACGGGAGACCAGGCATTTACACCTTTTTACCAGGATCATACATTGAGCAAAACAGGTAAAGTGAAATAAATTGTACATTTATTTGCATGAAAAGGCATACACGCAATGGAACACAAACTACATAAGAAGAGACACTTACTTGGGACCTGGGGTAAAACTAGACTTTCCTAGCTATTTGGCACATAAAACAAGAGTCTTTAGTTGATCAGGACTTAGCCCAAAATGCCCTGGAACCTAAATCGGCATGAAGTTCCAGACGCCACCACTCCCTTCTCTCCGGAAGACTGGAAATCACTTGACCAGGACTTAGCCCCAAATGTCCTGGAACTAAAAATCAGCTTGAAATCCAAGCCGCGACCGCTACGTTCAGTCTTTAGAACTTGGTCCCAAAAAGCTGGACTTAGAAAATATTTCGCCTTGGTTTTTCTGAAACCGGTCTTTTGCTATTTCCACAAGAGCGTCTTTTGGTCGTTTCGAATTTCCCGCTTGACTTGTCGCTTAGAATCTCACAGGGTGATTGGCTGAGAGGATTCTTATAGTATTTTGGAGTCCATTCACAAAATACTACAACCAATCGTAGCGTGGGAACTTTCTTACCAGCCAATCAGAGCAATGTCGATCTTGTGAAGCCGGAAAACAGATTTCGTGAATCAGCCATGGGCATGAGCAAGTTTGCCACCCTAGCCACTTGCTATTCAGAACCCACCCGCTGGGTTAGGCTCCTACAATTCTGGTGGGGAAAATGGTAGTCCAGAGGATTTTCATTCATCCCAGGACGTGGGTACTTGAGCCTAGCCCTCATGCCCAAATGTTCTTCACACCTCTGGCATCCTCTGTGGCTTTCATGTCCGATGTCTCAGTAGACTCACTGGAACCAAGTTGGTAGCCCAGTGGCTCACTCAGAACATTGGGTC
The DNA here is from genome assembly GCF_040206685.1 of Ascaphus truei. Classification (NCBI taxonomy): domain Eukaryota; kingdom Metazoa; phylum Chordata; class Amphibia; order Anura; family Ascaphidae; genus Ascaphus; species Ascaphus truei. Next base: position 371,271,941 of record NC_134484.1, on the reverse strand, counting down.
TGAAAGTCCCAGCTCATAATACTGTGCACAACAGTACATACGATATTAAAACACTTTTAATAAAATATACTGTTACATGTCCTAAGTCTCTGGGTAAGGGGAATAGAATAAAAAGCTGCACTTTATTTTCTTTTAGCCTATATTCCCCACACACTATAAAATAGACTTAGGAATGGACTTTAAAAATCCCCTCAACCTTATATATGGTTGGAGAACCCCAGAACCTATATACCGGTTCTGAGTGACCTGGGCAATAAACCGGGTATCCCCCTTAATCTAGGGACCCCTCATAGTTACAGAGACACTTTGCATCCCTATGCCCCATTTATCTTTCTGGGCTGTGCTGAAGCAGGGAACCCTAGCGGTGAGTCGTGCAAACGTTTTCAAGGGGAGATATTGCCGGGACAATGTGCCTATATGTATCCAGGAATCAAGCATGATTCTCGGGTACATTTCTGGGGTATCAGCAACTCTGGACCCCGACTACCTAGACACATTCTGACAAGACTTTCTCCGTAAAAACTCCATTGAAACTCATACCCTAGCAATCCCTGCTTGCTGGCATCCCTGGAAAGAGAAAAAACCCAAAAAAGCTGGGTCGCAAAAGCACAGGTTATGCATTTACAACAGTTAGGCTCAAGAGCGGACACAATTGAACCCCAAAACATGGATCAGAGGTAACCAAACAGTGTAGCACACACTTGAAGGGGGCAGGAGTGTGCTGCACACAATGGTAGGTGAGAGAGTGGTGCTCAACAAGTTAAAAAAAAAAATGTCCAAGAAGAAAAAATTCTTAAAAGCAAGAATCAAAAGTGCAGTTTGTCAGTGGGAGCTAAAACTGCCAACAGGCTTCTCAGATTCCTAATACAGAAAAAAAGAGAGAAAAACAGCGCAAAAAAACCTCATGGTACTACACCATGAGGTTTTTTTGCGCTGTTTTTCTCTCTTTTTTTCTGTATTAGTTGGATAGCTGAGCCATCCCCTAGAAACTGCAGCATAAAACCTCCCTATAAAGGTTGTATATTACTTTGTTCACAATATCACTTAAACTCTATATACCACTAATGAGCGCATTATCTGTTTTATTCACTTTCTCAGATTCCTAAATGATTATATAAGAATAGGCAATAAAATTAATCTCCATTTTATCCCCTCTCTCTGGGACTGATGAAGACACCAAGAGAGGGGTCGGAATGTTGCATATTTATTATGCATTACCGTACATTTGGATATTTATTTTTTACCTATCCTTATGTACACTATGGATCTAATGACTGAAATAAATCACATCGTACCCCCCAATATCACATGCTGTGCTTTATAAATCGTCTCAACATTTCCAGCACAGTCTTTCCTCGTATTAATCACATGATGCTATCGCAGGCCTGTCCCTAGGCGGTAAGCAGGTTAGGCGCTGTGTAGGGGTGGCAGGGTGCAGCAAGAGGGAAAGTGGAGCACACTGCTGCTTTCCTTTTTTAATTATATATGTAGAATTGAAGCAGGTGGTCTCCGGAGCTGAACTGCATTCATTTCGGCTCTGAGGACCCCTTGCTTCCCAAGATACTTACCGGCTTAGGCTGTGATTATACTGTGTGTGCTTGCGCGTCGTGCGCACCAAGTACAAATTGCAGGATCCCTTAGAGGCCGCCCCTAGTGCGCACATGACGGAGGGCGATGGCACGACCGCATTTTGGAAACACAAAAAATGTGTCTTTTCAAGCGACGGCCGCGTCACGTGAGCGGTTCAGCCAATCACAGGGAACCAGATCCATGATGTCATTGCCACACATCCCCCATCGCCTGAAACAGTATGTGCAGAGATCACTTGAGTGCCGGGCTCGCCCCATGCACGTTCAAGCACCTACTATAAACGCAGCCTTAGGGGCTGCCGATATCTCCTGCTCAGGTTTAAAGCCCCTGGTCACGTGAGCCAATAGGAAGCCCACTATGATGTCACGGCTTTCTATTGGCACATATGATGGGCCATTTAAACCTGAGTCGAGATACCGGCAGTCCCTATGGAGGTATCTCAGGAAGCAGGGGTCCCCAGAGCCGAAATGAATGCAGTTCAGGTTCGTAGACCCCTGCTTGCAACCTAGTGGAGTAAATATAATTGTCCAAAACTTTTTTAAATTGGGACGGGCATCAATACTGCTTGCCTAAGGGCGGCACATAACCTAGGGACAGCCCCGATTTATTGCTATGGATGTCTAATTTTATTTATATAGCGCAAAGAATGTATGTATCCAAAGCCCTCTCCCGCCTTAAACCCTTCTCGGTGACTGCCCCACACCTCTGGAATGCCCTTCCCCTCAATACCCGACTAGCACCCTCTATCCACCTTTAAAACCCACCTGCTTAAAGCTGCAGTTCAGGCTTTTTTTTTTTTTAATTTTTTTTTTACTTCAATAGCTTTATGTGGGCAATCTCTATTTACCTAAAGAACTGTATAGCTGCAGGTCAATCCATTCTCCACATATTGATCGGCGAAATTTGGCGACATTTTTAAAGCTGGGATTTGTTTATAATTTGCCTCCGGCAGTCAGTTGAAGACTCATGAATATTCATGAGTCTCCCAGTGACGTGTGCTCGCTCCCGATCTGCCGCTGCGTGGTACCCCCCTCTGCCCGATCCCTGTGGCTGTCAGCCTGCGCGAGATGGAGGGGGCTTGTGCCGCCAGTGGGGAGGGGGGAGCGGGAGATGTGTCTCCCTTCTGCTCCGATCCCTGGGCCTGCCGCCCTGCCCGTGCGGGAGATGCAGGGGGATTGCGCTGCCCCCGTGGGGGGTGGCGAAGGGAGGGGGGAGCGGGAGATGTGCCCCCTTCTGCTCCGATCCCTGTGCCTGCCTCCCTGCCCGCGCGGGAGATGCAGGGGGTTGCGCTGCCCCCGTGGGGGGCGGGGAAGGGAGGGGGGAGCGGGAGATGTGTTTCACTTCTGCTCCGATCCCTGTGCCTGCCTCCCTGCCCGCGCGGGAGATGCAGGGGGGGTTGCGCTGCCCCCGTGGGGGAAGTGGGAGGGGTTGTGTCCCGGAGCAGTGGTGGCAGCAAGGTGGTGAGTATGTGTGATTGTATACATACATATACATATATACGTATACGTGTGTGTGTGTGTGTGTGTGTGTGTGTATATATATATATATATATATACACACAGTGTTCGACAAACCTATACATTTGCTCGCCCCGGGATTTGTCAACCACTGTGTGTATATATATGTATATGTGTGTGTGTATATATATGTATATGTGTGTGTATATATATGTATGTGTATGTGTGTGTGTATGTGTGTATGTGTGTATATATATGTGTGTGTGTGTGTGTGTGTGTGTGTGTGTATATTAGTGTGTCACCACAAGTACCCAGTCATCCACAATCACCCTCTCCCGCCCACCCACTCGCCCTCTCCCGCCCACCCACCCACTCTCCCTCTCCCGCCCACCCACTCACCCTCTAACTCACCCTCTCCGTCACCCACCCTCTCCCTCACCGACACACCCTCTCCGTCATCCACCCTCTCCCTCACCGACCCACCCTCTCCGTCATCCACCCTCTCCCTGCGCTGCTGAATATGTTGGCGCCATACAAAATAAAAGATAAAAATAAAGGATACGTACATGTTCTCTTTAGTGTGATGAGACCACAACAGGCACTTAGAAAAAAATAAAAGGTTCCTTCAATGAAGGAAGATCAATGCCTGGGACTTTGCAGCGACCTTCCATATGATAAAACCCACTCACCTATATGAGCAGTGTCCAGTTTACATGTATTGTGCAGATGCAATATTCCCAAGCTGACTCCATATAAAAAAAACCTATAACAACTAAGCCCTCTCTCTAGTTTTGTTGCGAAGGATTTAGATTTCTCCATCTCCACTTAATTAGATTGTAAGCTCTTTGGGGCAAAGCAGCCCGTTGCCCTATGTTGTCATTTACCTGCCGCGCTTATCCTCTTTGTCTGTACATTACTTTGTATTCTAAATTGTGTACAGGGCTGTGTGAATGGCAGCTCAATAAATAAAAGGATCAATGCAGCTCTATGGAAAGAGGAGACCTGGAGAACAACAACATTATGGTGACATGGGAAGTAGGTTGGCGATGTAGCCATCTGTCAAGAACACAACAGTGTGTATGTCACGGGAGACCAGGCATTTACACCTTTTTACCAGGATCATACATTGAGCAAAACAGGTAAAGTGAAATAAATTGTACATTTATTTGCATGAAAAGGCATACACGCAATGGAACACAAACTACATAAGAAGAGACACTTACTTGGGACCTGGGGTAAAACTAGACTTTCCTAGCTATTTGGCACATAAAACAAGAGTCTTTAGTTGATCAGGACTTAGCCCAAAATGCCCTGGAACCTAAATCGGCATGAAGTTCCAGACGCCACCACTCCCTTCTCTCCGGAAGACTGGAAATCACTTGACCAGGACTTAGCCCCAAATGTCCTGGAACTAAAAATCAGCTTGAAATCCAAGCCGCGACCGCTACGTTCAGTCTTTAGAACTTGGTCCCAAAAAGCTGGACTTAGAAAATATTTCGCCTTGGTTTTTCTGAAACCGGTCTTTTGCTATTTCCACAAGAGCGTCTTTTGGTCGTTTCGAATTTCCCGCTTGACTTGTCGCTTAGAATCTCACAGGGTGATTGGCTGAGAGGATTCTTATAGTATTTTGGAGTCCATTCACAAAATACTACAACCAATCGTAGCGTGGGAACTTTCTTACCAGCCAATCAGAGCAATGTCGATCTTGTGAAGCCGGAAAACAGATTTCGTGAATCAGCCATGGGCATGAGCAAGTTTGCCACCCTAGCCACTTGCTATTCAGAACCCACCCGCTGGGTTAGGCTCCTACAATTCTGGTGGGGAAAATGGTAGTCCAGAGGATTTTCATTCATCCCAGGACGTGGGTACTTGAGCCTAGCCCTCATGCCCAAATGTTCTTCACACCTCTGGCATCCTCTGTGGCTTTCATGTCCGATGTCTCAGTAGACTCACTGAACCAAGTTGGTAGCCCAGTGGCTCACTCAGAACATTGGGTCTGAAAGTCCCAGCTCATAATACTGTGCACAACAGTACATACGATATTAAAACACTTTTAATAAAATATACTGTTACATGTCCTAAGTCTCTGGGTAAGGGGAATAGAATAAAAAGCTGCACTTTATTTTCTTTTAGCCTATATTCCCCACACACTATAAAATAGACTTAGGAATGGACTTTAAAAATCCCCTCAACCTTATATATGGTTGGAGAACCCCAGAACCTATATACCGGTTCTGAGTGACCTGGGCAATAAACCGGGTATCCCCCTTAATCTAGGGACCCCTCATAGTTACAGAGACACTTTGCATCCCTATGCCCCATTTATCTTTCTGGGCTGTGCTGAAGCAGGGAACCCTAGTGGTGAGTCGTGCAAACGTTTTCAAGGGGAGATATTGCCGGGACAATGTGCCTATATGTATCCAGGAACAAAGCATGATTCTCGGGTACATTTCTGGGGTATCAGCAACTCTGGACCCCGAAGACCTAGACACATTCTGACAAGACTTTCTCCGTAAAAACTCCATTGAAACTCATACCCTAGCAATCCCTGCTTGCTGGCATCCCTGGAAAGAGAAAAAACCCAAAAAAGCTGGGTCGCAAAAGCACAGGTTATGCATTTACAACAGTTAGGCTCAAGAGCGGACACAATTGAACCCCAAAACATGGATCAGAGGTAACCAAACAGTGTAGCACACACTTGAAGGGGGCAGGAGTGTGCTGCACACAATGGTAGGTGAGAGAGTGGTGCTCAACAAGTTAAAAAAAAAAATGTCCAAGAAGAAAAAATTCTTAAAAGCAAGAATCAAAAGTGCAGTTTGTCAGTGGGAGCTAAAACTGCCAACAGGCTTCTCAGATTCCTAAATGATTATATAAGAATAGGCAATAAAATTAATCTCCATTTTATCCCCTCTCTCTGGGACTGATGAAGACACCAAGAGAGGGGTCGGAATGTTGCATATTTATTATGCATTACAGTACATTTGGATATTTATTTTTTACCTATCCTTATGTACACTATGGATCTAATGACTGAAATAAATCACATCGTACCCCCCAATATCACATGCTGTGCTTTATAAATCGTCTCAACATTTCCAGCACAGTCTTTCCTCGTATTAATCACATGATGCTATCGCAGGCCTGTCCCTAGGCGGTAAGCAGGTTAGGCGCTGTGTAGGGGTGGCAGGGTGCAGCAAGAGGGAAAGTGGAGCACACTGCTGCTTTCCTTTTTTAATTATATATGTAGAATTGAAGCAGGTAGTCTCCGGAGCTGAACTGCATTCATTTCGGCTCTGAGGACCCCTTGCTTCCCAAGATACTTACCGTCTTAGGCTGTGATTATACTGTGTGTGCTTGCGCGTGCGCACGCACCAAGTACAAATTGCAGGATTCCTTAGAGGCCGCCCCTAGTGCGCACATGACGGAGGGCGATGGCACGACCGCATTTTGGAAACACAAAAAATGTGTCTTTTCAAGCGACGGCCGCGTCACGTGAGCGGTTCAGCCAATCACAGGGAACCAGATCCATGATGTCATTGCCACACATCCCCCATCGCCTGAAACAGTATGTGCAGAGATCACTTGAGTGCCGGGCTCGCCCCATGCACGTTCAAGCACCTACTATAAACGCAGCCTTAGGGGCTGCCGATATCTCCTGCTCAGGTTTAAAGCCCCATGTCACGTGAGCCAATAGGAAGCCCACTATGATGTCACGGCTTTCTATTGGCACATATGATGGGCCATTTAAACCTGAGTCGAGATACCGGCAGTCCCTATGGAGGTATCTCAGGAAGCAGGGGTCCCCAGAGCCGAAATTAATGCAGTTCAGGTTCGTAGACCCCTGCTTGCAACCTAGTGGAGTAAAAATAATTGGGCAACTTTTTTTAATTGGGACGGGCATCAATACTGCTTTCCTAAGGGCGGCACATAACCTAGGGACAGCCCCGATTTATTGCTATGGATGTCTAATTTTATTTATATAGCGCTAAGAATGTATGTATCCAAAGCCCTCTCCCGCCTTAAACCCTTCTCGGTGACTGCCCCACACCTCTGGAATGCCCTTCCCCTCAATACCCGACTAGCACCCTCTATCCACCGTTAAAACCCACCTGCTTAAAGCTGCAGTTCAGTCTTTTTTTTTTTTTTAATTTTTTTTTTTTTACTTCAATAGCTTTATGTGTGCAATCTCTATTTACCTAAAGAACTGTATAGCTGCAGGTCAATCCGTTCTCCATATATTGATCGGCGAAATTTGGCGACATTTTTAAAGCTGGGATTTGTTTATAATTTGCCTCCGGCAGCCAGTGACGTGTGCTCGCTCCCGATCTGCCGCTGCGTGGTGCCCCCTTCTGCCCGATCCCTGTGGCTGTCAGCCTGCGCGAGATGGAGGGGGCTTGCGCCGCCAGTGGGGAGGGGGGAGCGGGAGATGTGCCCCCTTCTGCTCCGATCCCTGTGCCTGCCTCCCTGGCCGCGCGGGAGATGCAGGGGGTTACGCTGCCCCCGTGGGGGGCGGGGAAGGGAGGGGGGAGCGGGAGATGTGTTTCACTTCTGCTCCGATCCCTGTGCCTGCCTCCCTGCCCGCGCGGGAGATGCAGGGTGGTTGCGCTGCCCCCGTGGGGGAAGGGGGAGGGGTTGTGTCCCGGAGCAGTGGTGGCAGCAAGGTGGTGAGTATGTGTGATTGTATACATACATACATACACGTATACGTGTGTGTGTGTGTGTGTGTGTGTGTGTGTGTGTGTGTGTGTGTGTGTGTGTGTGTGTGTGTGTGTGTGTGTGTGTGTGTATATATATATATATATATATATATACACACAGTGTTCGACAAACCTATACATTTGCTCGCCCCGGGCGAGTGGATTTAACCCCCGGGCGAGTAAATATTGGCCCAACAGCACACGTTTGGTACTAGGTGGCGAGTAGATTTCTTTTGTGTGGCGAGTAGATTTTTTGGTGATTTGTCAACCACTGTGTGTATGTATATATATATATATATATATATATATGTGTGTGTATGTATATATATATATATATATATATATATGTGTGTGTGTATATATGTATATATGTGTGTGTGTGTGTGTGTGTGTCACCACAAGTACCCAGTCATCCACAATCACCCTCTCCCGCCCACCCACTCACTCGCCCTCTCCCGCCCACCCACCCTCTCCTGACCACCCACCCACTCGCCCTCTCCCGCCCACCCACTCACCCTCAACCCACTCACCCTCTAACTCACCCACCCACTCACCCTCTCCGTCATCCACCCTCTCCCTCACCGACCCACCCTCTCCGTCACCCACCCTCTCCGTCACCCACCCACCCTCTCCGTCATCCACCCTCTCCCTCACCGACCCACCCTCTCCGTCATCCACCCTCTCCCTCACTCATTTATATCTGGCTTTTTTTACTAGATTAGTAAGGAACTATGTACAGTAACAAGGACTAGTTGTAGTAAAGTATAAATGTAATACAATAAATAAACGGTTATGTCAAAAACAAATGTTATTAGTTCTTACTAGGAATTTATTCCATTTCTTTTTTTAAAAGGTGGGACAATGGGGCGAGTAGATTTTTGGGTGATTTGTCTAGATAGAGGTCAGCGGTCTGACAGAAGTATTCCGGTGTCTGCCGCTGCTACAGCGTAACTCCTCCCTACCGCCCTCCTGTCCCGCTCCTGTCCCATTCACATGGTCCTTCTTCTCCCTCCGCCACCACTGCTGTCCTCTGCCGCTGCCGAGCTTCGCTGCAGGATGCCGTCCTTCTCTCCCTCCGCCGCAGGATGCCGTCCTTCTCTCCCTCCGCTGCCGGCTGCTGACCTTCGCTACTGCACCGACACACTTTATTCGAGCAAATACCCAGTTTGTACCTGGCAGATACCTGGAATGCGCCGCTCCTCACCTCTGACAAGCCCCGTTGCGTTTGCCTTCCCAGCCATGGTTCATGCCTGGCTGACGGGCGGCTGATCTGTTAAATGATAATGATTAGGATTTAATAGGCTGCAATGCTTCGCGTGTCTACCAGATGGCATAAATTCATGAATTGTAATGCAGTATATATATATATACTGTGCAGTATTGCAGCCAGCGGGAATAAAATGCTTCAATCCCTGCCTGCAAAATACCTCAATGCACTCGGGCAGAAAACAGTCACAAACCTCAATACACCCGGGTATACCCGAATTCGTGGGACTAGCCGAGCTCGAATAAAGTGTGTCTCCAGTGTATATATCCCTACATACATATACATATAGTATATATAAATTATATATATTATATTATATTATAATATAATATAATATATATATATATTACATACACACACCAGAATATATGAGTTCTTCAGTATTTATTGATACCTTTTTTTTATTTGGACCAACAATTTGTGTCATGGGACAAGATTAAGAGTTTTCCTCTTCCTCAGGTCAGCAATACCATAAATATATACGTACATAAACATGCGCACACACAGTGTGTATGTATATGTGTGCGTGCGCGCATGTTTAGGCCTCGTTCAGGGTGCTGGCTTCGGAGGGAGGGCGTGCTGCCGTGCGTGCTGCCGTGAGAAACAAAGTATTCTATTTGAATACTGGTTTTCAGGGTAGCAACCGCCCTGTCTCCGAAGCCAGGAGTTGAAGCAGACTACAGTTTCAATAAACGAACATTTCATTTTTTGGAGCTGCAGCAGCGTCACAGGGACCAAGGCAGCCAATGAAATCATTCTTCAGAATGATTTCATGACTGCAACTTGGATACTTACCCTGCTGTGTGTAACCCCGCCCCCTCCCCAACGCTGAAAAGTCTGCTGGGGGATAAACACAGATCGCCCAGCAAACTGCAGCACTGCCTCCCTCACGCCCTCCCTCCGAGTCCTGGCACCCTGAACGAGGCTTTATGTGTGCTTGTGCGCATGTTTGAATGTGTGTATATGTGTGCGTGTGCGCATGTATATGTGTGCGTGTGCGCATGTATATGGGCGTGTGCATGTTTAGGTGTGCGTGTGCGAATGTTTGCGTGTATGTGTGCGCATGTATGTGCGTGTGTGCGCATGTTTGTGTGTGTGTATCTGTGTGCGTGTGGGCATGTATATGTGTGCGTGTGCGCATGTATGTGCATGTATGTGCATGTGTGCATGTGTGTGTATGTGTGCGTGTGCGTGTGCGCATGTGTATGTGTGCGTGTGCGCATGTATATGTGTGCGTGTACGCATGTATACGTGTGTGCATGTTTGTGTGTGTATATATGTGCATGTGCGCATGTTTATGTGCGCGTGTGCGCATGTTTGTGTGTGTGCATGTATACGTGTGCGCATGTTTGTGCGTGTATATGTGCGCATGTATGTGTGCGTGTGCACATGTATACGCGTGCGTTTTAAGCGGGCGTGTGCGCATGTTTACGCGGGCGTGTGCGCATGTTTACGCGGGCGTGTGCGCATGTTTACGCGGGCGTGTGCGCATGTTTACGCGGGCGTGTGCGCATGTTTACGCGGGCGTGTGCGCATGTTTACGCGGGCGTGTGCGCATGTTTACGCGGGCGTGTGCGCATGTTTACGCGGGCGTGTGCGCATGTTTACGCGTGCGTGTGCGCATGTTTACGCGTGCGTGTGCGCATGTTTGTGTTTGTGTATATGTACGCATGTATGTGTGCGTGTGCGCCTGTATGTGTGCGTGTGCGCATGTTTGTGTATATGTGTGCGTGTGCGCATGTATATGTGTGCGTGTGCGCATGTATATGTGTGCGTGTGCGCATGTATACGCGTGTGCATGTATGTGTGCGCGTGCATATATATCTATATCATACAAACACATACATACACACCTAAGCTCTGCAGGGTCCTGTACCTGCAAAATGTCTCTGTAAAGTGCTATGTAAAACTAGCAGCGCTATTCAAGAACAAGCCATTATTAATTTTAATAACACACATTGAATTGTACACATTCACATAAAATTAAATATACATGTTGTTTACAGTATTATATATACAGATTTGATTTTAAATGAGTTGTTAATATTTAACATTAACTACACACGTGCAATGGAATAAGGTTTAATTAATTAATTCTGAGCTACTCTCCTTTTCTGCTGTTCTGTGGGGAAGATCATGTGACCAGGCAATGACATACATTTGTGCTCATGCACGTGCACGGCTGTGGAGGGGGCAGGACTCACAAAGGGGTGTGCCAGAGCCTGTTACATTAAAGGAAGGGGTTGTGCCTTCCTAAAGGGTTGCTATAGAAACAAAAATGCTCGTTACATTAGAATACATAAAAAATTGTCTTTCAAAGTTGTTTTAAAAAAAAAGAAAATGCTACAAGTATTTTCTCACAGTACAGAACTGATTTATTAAAAAAAAACCACACATGCAGGATATTGACTGAACTGCAGCTTTAAGGAAGCATATGAGTAGCTCGATGGCTGATAATTAACACGTCATACATTAACCTTGGCCCCTTGCAGACGCACTTACCAGAATGCCTTCATAATGTCTCTGTGCGTTCTTCCTACCAACCAATTAGATTGTAAGCTCTTCAGAGCAGGGACTCCTTTTCCTAAATGTTACTTTTAAGTCTGAAGCCCTTCTTCCCTTTGTGTTATTTATATGATTGTAACTATTACTGCTGTGAAGCGCTATGTACATTAATAGCACTATACAAATAAAGACATACAGTACATACGTATGCAATGTTTTATAAAAATTACAACGTAAAGTAATTACAAACAATGGAAAGAAGTGCAACAGGTACATGAAAACAAAAGGCAAAAGGAGATACAAGCTACTAAATTGTACCAATAAAATGTTCTATTTTTAAAGAGGAAACCCTTCTTGACCGTTAAAAAAAAAAAAAAAAAGGGGGATGTTTGGTCACCAAGGACAATGCAGGCACACTTACTGTACAAAACCAACAAGTCAATAACTTGCTCATCCCCATTCATTCATAGTGTGTGCCTGGCTGCCACTGCACCCTCTCCAGCAGCCAGCAAGCTCTGCCACTCACCAGTTTCCTGAGCCTATGATGCACACTTTGAGTGGTCCTGCGAGAGCCATAGCGGGATGCAGAGGGGCTCCCAGAAGGAGAGGTGCAGAGGGGCTCCCTGGAGGAGAGGTGCAGAGGGGCTCCCAGGAGGAGAGGTGCAGAGGGGCTCCCAGGAGGAGAGGTGCAGATGGGCTCCCAGGAGGAGAGGTGCAGAGGGGCTCCCAGGAGGAGAGGTGCAGAGGGGCTCCCAGGAGGAGGTGCAGAGGGGCTCCCAGGAGGAGAGGTGCAGAGGGGCTCCCAGGAGGAGAGGTGCAGAGGGGCTCCCAGGAGGAGAGGTGCAGAGGGGCTCCCAGGAGGAGAGGTGCAGAGGGGCTCCCAGGAGGAGAGGTGCAGAGGGGCTCCCAGGAGGAGAGGGGCTCCCAGGAGGAGAGGTGCAGAGGGGCTCCCAGAAGGAGAGGGGCTCCCAGGAGGAGAGGTGCAGGATAGGGGACGCGGTGACTTTGCTATGGGAAGGCCCCGGCGTGTTAATACACCCCGCTCCTCCGTCCCCTGCCTGCAAACAGCGTGATTGCTTCACCAAGGAGTCACTGCTGTTACGTCACTATCGCGAGTCCTGGCAGCTACCCCGCGGGATTCTGGGTATTGTAGTCCCCCAATTGTTTTACCTTTGCCCCCTTGCGCTGTTCTCAGCATCAACAATAGGCCCGGAAACACTCCCCTTATTGGGAGTCTCCGGCATTTTTGTTGCACGAGACTTGTGGCCATTAGCAAGTATTTAGTGATTTTCTATTAACCCTTTTTTGGAGGGGTCACTTATTGTTATTGTCATATCTGTGCAACACAAGGGAAGGTTAAGGGATTTGGGGCAATACATAAATAAGATCTGTAAGAAGTCATTCTTTTTTTTTATTTTTGTAATTAATTTTATTGAGAAAGCTAAAAGTGCTGGGACTATTTTGCATTAAGTCAGATAGGTGCCAGCTAAACACATATGCAGGCCTCTAAAATAGTTTTTCGGGCTAGAAAAAAACCACTACAGTATCTCCACTAAGGAAACTAAACAAGTGCAATGAGTGAGACAAAAACATGAAGTAGAACATTTTTAGCTGTAATCATCAAACTGAGTTTATTAAAAAAAAATGTCGGTCCAATACAAAATGAAAACTGATTTCATACCAACAGAATAATTTCTTATTGTCGTTTGTTTGTAAAGCGCCAGCATATTCTGCAGCGTGGTACAGTGGGGGTACATAATGTAGCTGTTATTAGGGCATTGTCTTGGGAAGTTTGGGCAATCGTGTGTGAATATAAATATATATACTAGCTGATATACCCGATGTTGCGGATGGGTGACAGTGTGGGTGGGTGGGTGACTGAGTGGGTGACTGAGTTGCTGGGTGGGTGACTGAATGAGTGGGTGGCAGAGTGGATGGGTGGGTGGGGAGGGAGGGTTGGGACTGGCTGGGTGGGGGGGGGACTGGCTTGCTGGGTGGGGGGGGGTGTGACTGGCTGGGTGGAGGGTGAAAGGGGGGGAGGCGGGAGTGCAGGAGTAGAGTGAAAGGGGGCAGGCGGGATTGCAGGAGCGGGGTGAAATGGGGGGCAGGATTGCAGGAGCGGGGTGAAAGGGGGGGGCGGGCGGGATTGCAGGAGCGGGGTGAAAGGGGGGGGCGGGCGGGATTGCAGGAGCGGGGTGAAAGGGGGGGGCGGGCGGGATTGCAGGAGCGGGGTGGAAGGGGGGGGCGGGCAGGATTGCAGGAGCGTGGTGAAAGGGGGGGGCGGCGGGATTGTAGGAGCGGGGTGAAAGGGGGGGTGGGCGGGATTGTAGGAGCGGGGTGAAAGGGGGGGGCGGGCGGGAGTGCAGGAGTGGGGTGAAAGGGGGGGGGGGGTGGGAGTGCAGGAGCTGGGTGAAAGGGGGGGCGGGCGGGAGTGCAGGAGCAGGGTGAAAGGGGAGGCGGGCGGGAGTGCAGGAGCGGGGTGAAATTGGGGGGGCGAGCGGGAGTGCAGGAGCGGGGTGAAAGGGGGGGCGGGCGGTAGTGCAGGAGCGGGGTGAAAGGGGTGGGGCGGGCGGGAGTGCAGGAGCGGGGTGAAAGGGGTGGGGCGGGCGGGCGGGAGTGCAGGAGCGGGGTGAAAGGGGGGGCGGGCGGGATTGCAGGAGTGGGGTGAAAGGGGGGGGCGGGCGGGATTGCAGGAGCGGGGGGGAAGGGGGGGGCGGGCAGGATTGCAGGAGCGTGGTGAAAGGGGGGGGGCGGCGGGATTGTAGGAGCGGGGTGAAAGGGGGGGGGCGGGCGGGAGTGCAGGAGTGGGGTGAAAGGGGGGGGGGCGGGTGGGAGTGCAGAAGCTGGGTGAAAGGGGGGGGCGGGCGGGATTGCAGGAGCGGGGTGAAATTGGGGGGGCGAGCGGGAGTGCAGGAGCGGGGTGAAAGGGGGGGCGGGCGGTAGTGCAGGAGCGGGGTGAAAGGGGTGGGGCGGGCGGGAGTGCAGGAGCGGGGTGAAAGGGGTGGGGCGGGCGGGAGTGCAGGAGCGCGGTGAAAGGGGTGGGGCGGGCGGGAGTGCAGGAGCGGGGTGAAAGGGGTGGGGCGGGCGGGAGTGCAGGAGCGGGGTGAAAGGGGTGGGGCGGGCGGTTGTGCAGGAGCGGGGTGAAAGGGGTGGGGCGGGCAGGAGTGCAGGAGCAGGGTGAAGGGGGGGCGGATGGGATTGCAGGAGCGGGGTGAAAGGGGGGGGGCGGGATTGTAGGAGCGGGGTGAAAGGGTGGCGGGCGGGAGTGCAGGAGCGGGGTGAAATTGGGGGGGCGAGCGGGAGTGCAGGAGCGGGGTGAAAGGGGGGGCGGGCGGTAGTGCTGGAGCGGGGTGAAAATGGTGGGGCGGGCGGGAGTGCTGGAGCGGGGTGAAAGGGGCGGGCGGGATTGCAGGAGCGGGGTGAAAGGGGGGGGCGGACGGGATTGCAGGAGCGGGGTGAAAGGGGGGGGGCAGGCGGGATTGCAGGAGCGGGGTGAAGGGGGGGGCGGGTGGGAGTGCAGGAGCGGGGTGAAAGGGGGGGGGGCGGGCGGGACTGCAGGAGCGGGGTGAAAGCTGGGGGGGCTGCGGGAGTGCAGGAGTGGGGTGAAAGGGGGGGGGCGGCGGGAGTGCAGGAGCGGGGTGAAAGGGGGGGAGGCGGGCAGGAGTGCAGGAGCAGGGTAAAATTGTGGGGGCGAGCGGGAGTGCAGGAGCGGGGTGAAAGGGGGGGCGGGCGGTAGTGCAGAAGCGGGGTGAAAGGGGGGGAGCGGGGTGAAAGGGGGGGGGCAGGAGTGCAGGAGCGGGGTGATAGTTTGCAGGAGCCGTGTGAAAGGGGGGGAGTGCAGGAGCGGGGTGAAAGGGAGGGCGGGCCGGCGGGAGTGCAGGAGCGGGGTGAAAAGGCGGGGGGGGCGGGCGGGAGAGTGGCTGCCGAGCAGGGTGAAAGTGAGTGGCCGCCGGGCGGGATAGAGGCGGCGGCCGGGATAGCGTGAGTGCGGGTGGTGATGCGGCGGGCCGGGTGTAGTGAGGCGGCGGTGAGAGGGACTGATGGCGGGGCGGGTGTATGTGAGGCGGCGGGGAGAAGGGACTGATGGTGCAGTGATGTGGAGGCCTGTGGCGGGGTGAGGGACTGATCCGGCGGGGGTGCTGATGGAGGTGGCGGGCAGGGTGTAGGGTGTGAGGTGCGGCTGTGGGGTTGCAGCGGCACTCGGTGAAGAGAATCTGTGGCTGCACTGCGTGTGTCTCTGCGTGGATGGGGGGACACACGGGGGGCGAAACACACTGGCCAATGAGAGCCATGGGGGGGCGGGACACACACGGGGGGGCGAGACAAACCGGCTTATGAGAGCCGCGGGCGGATCGACGGATGGTCTACAGACACTTACAACCAAGATTTTCAGTTTTATATATATATAGATACATACATACATACATACATATCTATATATATATATTTTTCAAAACATTGTACAGCAGCGGCAGCTTTTATTCGAGTAAAAGCCGCCGGCTGCATGCGTCTGGGAAGCGGGTAGCCGCGGCGCGTGGCAGCGCACTGTGACGTTACAGTCACATGCGCGCCCGGCTTCCCTGTCTTCCCCGGCTTCCCCAGGCTTCCCCGACACCCCTGGAGATCAAATTAAGGTAAGCGGGGGTGCGGGGAAGCAGAGGGGCAGAGCAGGAGCCGGGTTCGGGGTCGGGAAGGGGAGTAAATTGCGCGCGAAGTGGAGGGGGGGGTGCGTGGGGGAAACGCGGCGGCGCGCGGTTATTACTGGCGGCAGCTGGGGTAGATCCCGGCATGCCGCCGGCATTTAGTTCAATAAAAGATGTCGCTACTGTATGTCTGTCCCAAAGGCCAATCTGTCCCAAAGGCCAATCTGATTGGTCAGTTGGTCTGTCACTCACCCTCTGGCCAATCAGATTAGTCCGTGGACCAGCCCCTCCCCGCACGCCTCATTGGTCACACTCACCCGCCGCCGACACAGCTACCAACGCTGCCCGCTCCTCGGTGCCGCCGCCTCACCTCTCCCCACATTCCCCCCCCCCACACCCACAGCAAACCCCAGCCTCTGCACCGCTACCCACGGCCAGCGGCACCCGCTCCTCGGCACCACAGCCTCACCTCAAACGCCCCCCCTCCTCCACCTCACCTCTCGACACGCCGCCTCCCGTCCGCAAAACTCACGCCGCCTCCCGTCGAGTAACCGATGCCGCCGCCTCACATACTACCGCTGGGTGCACCAGCAGCCAGGTAACTCATCATCCCCCCCACCCCCGCGGCCGGGCCGGGAAGCTATCACCACCCCCCAACCACCCACGGCCGAGGTGGCGCCAGCAGGTATCGACCCCCCCGCCCGGACCAGCGGCCAGGCCGGGAAGCCGGGAGCGCGAGCAGGTATCAACAACCACCCCCACCCCCCCTTCGCGGCAGGGCAGAGGAAAAAGCAGAGGGGGGGGGGGGGGGCACACAACAACAACAAACTGACTGACACACGAACTGCAACACGAACTGCCTGTCTGAAACTCACACACACACACAAACACAGACTGACAAACACACACTGACTGACGCGCACACACACACACTGACGTGCACACATAGACTGGCGCGTGCGCGCACACATACATCCACTGACTGACGCGCACACACATACACTGACTGACGCGCACACACATACACTGACTGACACACACACACATACACTGACTGACACACACACACATACACTGACTGACACACACACAGATACACTGACTGACACACACACATACACTGACTGACGCACACACACACACACTGACTGATGCACACATACAGCCGGACGCGCGCGCACACACTGACTGGCACGCACACACACACTGATGCGCACACACAGACTGGTGCGCACACACACACCCACTGACTGACGCGCACACACACCAACTGACTGACGCACACACACACACTGACGAGCACACACACACACACTGACGTGCACACACAGACTGGCGCGCGCACACACACACACCCACTGACTGACACGCACACACACACACTGACTGACGCACACACACTGACTGACGCACACACACACTGACTGACGCACACACACACACACACAGACCGGCGTGCGCACACACACACACTGACTGACGCACACACACACCCACTGACTGACGCGCGCACGCGCACATACACCCACTGACTGACGCGCACACACACACACACTGACGCGCACACACACACTGACATGCGCACACACACACACACACACACACTGACTGACGCTCGCACACACACCCACTGACTGACACACACACATACACTGACTGACGCACACACACACTGACACGCACACACACAATGACTGACGCACACACACAGTTACTGACGCACACACACAGTGACTGACGCACACACAGTGACTGACGCACACAAACAGTGACTGACGCACACACACAATGACTGACGCACACACACACTGACTGACGCGCACACACACACACACACACTGCATGAAGCTGTAAAGGAGGGGGGAACGGAGCTGGAAAGGGGGGCGGGGGACCGGACCGGTAAATGGGGGGGGAGGGACCGGACTTGTAAAGGGGGGGGGAGCTGGATTGATGGGAACGGGGGACAAACAGAGAGGGGGTAGACAGGGGAAGAGAGAGAGAGAGAGGGGGGAAGAGAGAGGGGGGGAGACGGGAAGAGAGAGAGGGGAGAGGGGGGAAGAGAGGGAGGGGGGAAGAGAGGGAGGGGGGAGACAGGGAAAGAGAGAGAGGGTGGAGGAGAGAGAAAAGAGAGAGAGGAGCAGGAACATTACATCCCGGGCAACGCCGGGTCTCTCAGCTTGTATATATATATATATATATGTATGTATATATATATATATATATTCTACCAAAGAATCTCTGAGATATAACATCTGTGTCACCCCAAAGGCATCTCCCTAAGAGAGGCTCCCCAATATACCTTCACTGCCGCTGTCGACTAAGCCAGCTAGGTTGGGGTTAACAGCATGAGGTAAACAGAAACTTCAAAGAGTGTATCAGCCCTGCCCCTGCATGTCTACCATGAGCCACGACTAGGATTGAATACAGCTGTTTTCGATCAGAGGCAATCACTGGTGCTATATATACATTGAAGACCAGCACAGCTACTACAATCCTGACCTTGAGAAAGTCACCCTGAGTGACGAAATGCGTTGACGTCGCAACGCAGTGACGCGATTATGCTCTGGTGATAGAGGCACCCGTTTGAACCACGCATCCGGTGCCAAAGCGAGGTCTGACACGCAGGAAGTTTTTCACCTCCAACTGAGGCTTGACACACGGGAGCTCCATTTAAGTTGTAGGAGGAAAGTATTCTCACTAACATCAGGATACACCAGCCCAATCAGACCGCACGTCGAGGTATTTAGCTCCGTGCTCTACCATGTCTGCCAACAGTACACCGACTTTACATTTGAGAAGGGACATTCTCTAGTTGGTGACTATTGTTTTATACTGGGTTCTTATCGGCTATATGGATTGATATTGAATCAACTGATATTCCAACTGGTTGTTTTCCTCCCTTACAATCTCCTGCTCCCTCGCCTTACCATCCCCTTATATGTCACTTGCCTATTGCTGCACCCTGCTACTATCTGATATTGATTGCTTTTTTATCACACCAGTTGAACATTGGTCCTTATGACCACTCTGGTTTTTTGAATAAACTCTACGCATTACTTTATATTTACGGAACTGGTGCTTCTTTTTTTCGTTTTTTGTTATCATCACTGTGGTCAGGCTTGACCATATAGAAGCTTTGCCTCCTCCGTACAGACTCTCACTGTGCCTTATTACCTATCTATCCCATATTACATTATTATAATTATCTTTTATATAATTCACTCTTAGCACACTTTTTGCACATTACATAATTTATAATTAACGTACTAGCGCTACTATTTGCTTTTGTGTGTGTGTATATATATAAATACACACGCACACACGGCTGTTTTTCAGATGGAACGCTGTTCCTGTAGCTTTTCTGATAGACCACGTGGTCTATCAGTCCAGTTAACCCCTTGCTTCCTAGGTGAGAGTAGAGGGTGGCCAAATGGGGTGTAACCCCTTTAATCCCGGGCCAAATCCTCTCTCTCATGACAATTGGGTTTAGAGCAGCAATACTATAACACTCTGGGTGACATACGGGACACTCACAATCAGCCCATAACTCTGGCCTAGATGCTAGGGGGCTGAGAGGATCATGCCCATACACTTCCTTAAGGCATCTCCTGGAGATGTAAGCTATCTTTTCTACTGTCTCATTATACCAATTCTCATCGGATACTTCACGATCCCAATTTTCTATGGAACTATCAGTATCCCAATTCTCCTCCCTATCACTGGTCTCTTCACCAGAACTAGATTCCCTCTCCTCATCAGTGGAACCCATTTCAAACTCAATTTCCCCCTCCCATGGATGATGGAAATAAAGTAAAGCTTTTTGGCGATTCCTGGCAATTCTTGCCGACACTGGAGGCACATAGGGTTTTACCCAGGCAACAGACACAATAGGCACAACATTTGTAGTAACCCCAGAGTCCGGAACCAAACCCACCCCGCACCAGTAATCCGTAAGTGGCTTGGGGCCTTCCCATTTACCCAATGACCCACAGTGACTATGGCGGGGACCCGAAATAGCTGGGGCATGGATAGGGGCAATGGCATGGGCAAAGTGACTCTGGGCTGGGGCCGGGGCAGCAACAGTGTCCGGGGTAAAGTCCTTGACTTGGGTTAGGTCACTGCCTACCTCAGGGGACAGTGGCTTCTTGGACAGAGCAGGCTCACCATTCTTTTTGCTGCCCTGCTTCTTCACCGCTTGCCGACACCTGTCCATGTCTTCCTGGGACAGACTGGTGTCAATCATCGGCAGCGACAGCAGCTCCAGGTCGGCTCCGCTGTGGCCACCAGAAGTGACGTCATCGTTCTCGCGGGATGAGGCGCCATCTTGGGTTGGGTTCCCCACCGGAACCTCTTCCTCCAATTCGATATCCGTCGCCGGATGTGATGGTTCTTCCCGCTGCTCCGCTTGGGCCTTGGCTGGGCCTTCCTTCACCATCGCCGCCATCGATGCCTGTGGAGGGTAAGGGTTTGTCTCACCGCTCCTTCGGCTTGGGATGGTGTCTTCTTCACCTTCCACGCTGGGAATCGCCACAGTCGTGGGACTCCTCCGCTCCGGTTGCCTCCGCACAGGTGATCTCGGCACCTCGGGACTCAGCTCCGCTGCTTCGCAGGTAAGTGCTGGCTCTTCTTCAGCACCGCTGTAGTGGCCCGCCGGTAGGCGCATCACCACCGATGTCGGGCTGGCTTGCTCCTCGTCTGATGAAGCTGACTCTGACACGGGTAGCGGTACCTCCGCAGGGGACCGCCAGCGAGGTTCCGGGTTCTCGCTGCGGTTGCAGGCCCCAGTTTCTTCCTGCTCCGTAGCAATCATCAGTAGCGATCCCCATTCTCCGGGATCAGTTTTCTCTGTCTTGACTTGGTGGGAGGCTTCAGCTGTCAGCTTGGCTGTCTCTCCGCCTGCCTCCACGGTATGCCCCGGCACAAAGGGCTGCACGGCCCACAGATAGTAGGTGCCACATTGGGGACACCTTGCCGTGGTGCTGGCTTCTCCGCCGGGCAACCTGCACTGCATACACAGGCACCGCAATGTCTCTTTGTCCCCAGCTTTTACTACCAGGAAGCCTCCGGGCAATGAATAGGGGTATACCCCAATGTCCATCTCATTCTTTGTAGTACTGGTTAAGGGAGACACTTTGCACAGTGGTCTCTCCTGTTCACCAGCTCCTCGCAACTGAGGGGCAGGGGTCGCACTTTTAGCTCCTCTCTCAGCTAGCTCCATTCTCATTTGACAAGGGTAGAAACCCCTCCCCCTGGTGGATATTAGGGGAAGGTCCCACAGATTCACTGGGTGGCTCTGAGCCTGTCACAGTCCAGGAGGATGTGGCCACAGCTTTTGCGCCACTACCCCCAGCAGGGTGGGGTTCTTTACTTGGCGCCAATCCCGGCCAACTTCTTGCAATCTTTGCATTTGCAGAATTCTCTGCACTCGGCCCACGCGATCTCCCAGGGAGGCGGGAACCGCCATCTTGGTTTACCTGGCCATTCACTATAGCAACTGAGGTAGATTTTTGTCTTGGGATCACCGTCTGGCAATCAGGCTCTCCATCCACTCCGCACATTACAACAATGTCCTCCACACTGTCCTCCAGGGTAGCACCTCGGGATCCTAGGCAGGACAAAAACGGCGTGGCCAAAGCCTTGGCGCTGCTCCATAACATGCTTGCAAAAGTCCCTTCTGCAACTCACTCCTCTGTGGTATACACACCATGTGTGCTCTCTCCGTCTGGCGCTGGCCGCCATCTTTGATTCTCCGCACCGCGCGAACTTCACCTCTTGTGGTCGCCATCTTTACTTTGTAATTTCTATTATCACACATGGTGCTCTTCTCTGCGGGGCAGCTGCCATTTCGATGCAATAAAGAATGCCATGGTGCACCACCTACATGTATCTAATGTACGTTTGACTCCTGTTGCACTACCTCAGGCTAGGCTCACTCTCTCAGTGTATGCTGTGTCCACCTTCCTCCAGTATGTGCTCTGCGGTAAGTGTCCTGGCTCCTGGCTAGAGTACTCTGGCTTCTCCCATGCAGTACTAGGGCGTTTACCTACTGTTGGCCACCTCTTGTGCAGGTCCTCTCTGAAATTCCTGACCCGAGTTATCCAGGCTATCCCTTCAGGCATCCCACAACTAGCTGCCTCAAGGCGACTAGAATAGCTATAGCCCTGTCTCCAGACCCACTTTACTCCTCTCGGGGCCCCTAGGGCGTGCTTTGCGATGTCACCACGACTTTCCTGACTACCCCTAGGTCCCATCCCCATACACAGCACTGACTGGCAGCATACACTCTCCCTGTTTCCTAGTGTGCCCAGCAAAAGCCTGTCCTGTTGATACAGCATCTCAGCAGCGCCTCCAAAAATTTAACGGTTTTACGGGCCCCCACCCAATCTCACATTGGCCCCTGTGGTCTACTGGCCCCATTACATGTCTGTGTGATGTGTGGTGCACCTGCTGGCAACAGGACTCCTGAGTCTCCCGCTTGGTTGGTATGGGGAATATCACCATGACAGGCGTCTGAGGTAGTGTAAAATAGTGATAGTGCAATATTGTTAAGATAAAGTTAGTGAACTCAAATAGTGATGACACTGCTCTCTAAATATATACTCACAAACATCAGGAGATGGAGATGAAACCTATGTGGTGAAACGCGTAGAGTGACGCTCTATCCCTGAGACGGCTGGAACCCCAGGAAGTGGACGCGGCGGATGACATCACTTCCGGTGTTTGGAACGCACCGGTGGAACGCACGCCACGAGAGAGGGGAAGCGGAGACATCATCCACCCGGCCAGAGAGATCAATTGAGATCTAAAATGCTTACCTGTATTTGAAACAATGTGAGTGTAACTTGTTTTACTTACTTCTGATAAATTATACATACGGTCTGCACTATGTCCAGTTGTATCTTTTGAACAAGGTTCCTGGGAGTCCATATATACGGGGAAACATTGATTTCTGCATCTCCTGGTGATTGAGTGAACGCCTTAAAAGATACCTTTATGTGCCTGCAAAACCTCACATGTTTGTGAGTATATATTTAGAGAGCAGTGTCATCACTATTTGAGTTCACTAACTTTATCTTAACAATATTGCACTATCACTATTTTATTCTTTTTTACATATATTGCGCTTCCCGGAGACTTCATCGCTAGTACACATCAAGAGGATTGACCGAGCAAACCTCAACCGGGTCACAGCTGCATCTTCCTATAGGTTTGCATAAGTATCACTGTATATTAATTATTAATTTTTACACTTTTTCTATGATTGATATCTGAATATTTAGAGCGCCACATTTTGATAAGTTTTCTTTTGTCTGAGGTAGTGTGCATAGAGTCCTACTCACATTCGATGCAGCGCCT
The DNA here is from genome assembly GCF_040206685.1 of Ascaphus truei. Lineage (NCBI taxonomy): Eukaryota > Metazoa > Chordata > Amphibia > Anura > Ascaphidae > Ascaphus > Ascaphus truei. The sequence goes on along the minus strand of NC_134484.1, from coordinate 371,248,426 downwards.
CCACCCCATCAGGATCTCTGCGGCAGCAGGAGGAAGTATTTGATGGGGAACTCCTTCTTGGTGCATCCTTCTGTGGAATAACTTTTCTCTCACACAGAAGGGATCTTTTGAACCAGGGCATCTTTAATGTCATCTCCATAGGCAGACTGCCCATCATAGCGGTCGTACTTAGCCGCTCATCATTGGGTTGACCATCTTGAGGAAGGTTCCTTCTGCTCCTCCTAATTAAATTGGTTGTCCACCTCTCCCCTTAAGGGAGACCACAGCTGTGCCAGGTCCCTGGGCACAGTGTGTAAGCAGCTTGTCTCTCTGCCACTTCAGCTGCACAGCCTCACAGCTCTTGCATCAGACACTGCACTGTCTGGCTCTGCTCTGACACCCTGCAACACTGTTGCAGACACTCCACATGACTCTCACTGAACAGACTAACTTTAGGAAGTGCTGTGCAATATTTCAGCTTCCAGAAAGACCCACCTCTGTGTCACTAATAGTGGACACAGAGCATGCTGTCACTTCCTTTGCTACTATTTTACACATCACAGGGGTTGAGGGCATACCTCCATGATGACTACTGGCAACCCTGCCCTTTTAACAGGAGTTACTGCTCAGTAAGAGAGAGATATGTACACCAATTTTACACATGGCTACATAAATAATATGAGAAAGAAATGATACTAAGGACAAGTTCCGGACAACAGTAAAGCAACATAGCAGCAGGGAAGCCAATAAGTCGTGCGGTGATTCGCCCGATCAGCGCATCAGATGTTTCCACAAATAAGTGGTTCTTCGAAGAGGCGAGGAAGGGGTCCTCGCTCTGTCGGGACATATTCCCCCTACTGTTTTGGGCGGTGATAGATTCAAGGCACAGTGCAGGAATTAATCCTACTGGATTTATCATTTTGGTACTTTAGCTCCAGGGGGATTCAATGAATACGTGGATACCAGCACTTTAGTGTAGTACTGTTTTGGTGTACTGTAACCGGAACTTATCACTGTTTGAGAGAAACTGTCTCTAAATCTAGCAGTGAGCTGGTTAATTGCACACAGGCCCACAGATACCCAGCAAGCTCTCAGAAACCCCCCCAAATTACCACAATGTATATATATTTTGTGGTAATTTAGTAAGCAGGTTTTCTTTTCATGCAAAGTGTTAGGGGTTTGTTATTTTGTTTATTTTGCCTGGATAAAGGAACAGGCTCAATAAAGCCAAGATATAATTTCACCCTAAATTAGTCTCCATTTGCATACCTCTGCACACATCTCTACCTATATTGTCTGGTTTCCCTACACAAAATATCTTCTTTTTCTCTTTCTTTCTTTGGTTTACGCTCTTTTCTCCATTTATATATCTGGTTTTGGGTTATTAATTCTTATACTATTTATATTTTTTATTCATTTAGACACCATTTTATTTTTCATTGTTTCCATTTTCTCTGTTTTATGATACGTTCAGTTGTTTTGTTTCATTAACCATTTATATTTTGGTTATAGTACTGCATTTTACTTTTAAGACAATTTATTGTGATATGCCTTTTGAAATTGATTTGGTAATTATATTGGCATAGCTGTATAGAATTTCAACTATTGATGTCTGTCTATTGTATTGTTCTTGGTTCTCTGCTCTCCTATTGATAAGGTTTTTTATTTTGAATTGTTGTTGCTCGTTGCTTAGCAACGATTGACTATTTAAATGGTTTGGACATTCGCTTTGATGACCCCTGATGTGCTGTGATGAAACGCGTTGGGCCACATCACTGTCCTCACGGTACAGCCGCTACTGCTGCAGCTGCATTTACAGCTATGGATTGCAATACATTGGAAGTTTTAATTAACTCATGAGACTGTAAATAAGGGACTTCTTTGGAAGGTGTCTATCACCCCAGAGCCCCTGAGGAAGCAAAGAGAGGTTTTGCGAAACGTGTAGGGCGATCTCCTGCTGCAGATCAGTGCACCCAAGGGATCCTGACCTGCTGAAGTTCCCTGAATTTACTAGATTACATCTGAGAGTCACTCTGGCGAACCCGGAAGAGAACAGGCACGAGAACGAGTGTGCGCACGACTCGGCGGCCCCACTCCAGCGTGAGGGGACTCTACACATGAGTACAGAGGCAGCGGAGACAGCAGAAAGAGAGCCACCCTTTTGTGGCGTGAAACGCTGAATTTGTGTGCTGGGTGACAGCACAAACTTGTGAGTGGGAATTTTTTCACATTTTGAATTTTAACTGTTTACATAAAATGATCTGCACCATTGTACTGGTGTGTGTGCTCCTCTAGCCAGTGCAGCTATGGATTGCACTGGCATTTTTTACAGTTTAGACTATGTTAGACTTATTTGGCGTGAGACACATTGGATCCCCCCACATGAACAGAAGGTATATTTTCAGCCCTGCACCTGGCTGTGACGCTGTGACTGTTCATCTTCTTCTGCTGGGACTGGCTGGTGACGATTGTCTACATACACTGCATGTAAACCATCTACACTTGTGAGTGCACTTGTATTCTGTTTTATTAAAATTGCGGTTACTATTTTACGCTATGCAGTGTGCGCTCTCTTTCACTTTTTAGAGATATATAAATGGGACAAAATGGCCGCACACACTAGGTTAAGTCCCTCAGCAGAGATATATGTAGCTAATGATAGTCAGAGGTCACTGAGGTGATCCATATACCAGCACAACACAAGGGGTAGTAGGAAAAAAAGGGTATTTATTCAGTCCAACATGTAGACATATCCTGATGTTTCGGTCCCCAGGACATCGGGATACTTTTGGATATTCTTTATTAGTAGCTATCCTTAGCTTCTCTGGTTTATACTGCTTTGGTCTATTAGTTCAGCATTGACATTTGATCAGTGCTTGTGGTGCCTTTATGTGTCCTCTGTTTATTTCATTGTTGGGTTTCCTCCATTAGTATGGGAATGTGGGCCACTGTATTTCAGTATACACAGTTTTACCATTTGTTGGTGTTTATCATTACAATTAGAGGATTCTCTTTTTACATTACTTCTGTGACTTTCGTTTTTTTGTCTGATGTGGGTATTGTCTCTATTTGTGTACTATGATAAACAAATGTTGGTAATAAACAAATTTAATGTCATAAATAAAAAAAGTAGTTGCAAACAAAAAGTTACTGGTACTCAGCACCGCCTACTACTGTACCATATTGACTACCACTTCAGTGAAGTAATTGTACACATTGATGACAATATTCATATCATTATAAAAACGGAAATATGTCTACTTGTTATATAGTGTGACAACTCTGACAGGTTGCAGGATCTTTGCTCTCACATTAAAGGCAGGAAGCATAATGTATGTATGTATGTATGTATATCTTTATATAGTGCCATTATTGTACATAGCGCTTCACAGCAGTACACGTGATAATCATATGTTACCCCTGCCCCCCCACCCCCCCACCCTCCTACGGGAGATTTAGTTGTTGTTACCGGGTGTAGTGGTGCTCACCTGTAAACTCTCAGGATTCTCAGCATCCGCCGATGTTATTGGGGAAAAACAGGTCAGGCGTTTAGGTACTATCTTCTTTCTCTTTGGTGCAGTGCCTCCATCCTCCAGGGCCTATCATAGATAGGTGCAGTCCCTGCAGGACAACTCTTTTCCCTCCCCCTGAATAACTGCATCCTCTGGCAGGAGTAAAACAACGGTGTCTTTATTGCATACAGCTCTTTATCTTTGTTCCTGGAGCAAACCCCAGGAGCTACAGTACCTGCTACCCGAACTCTCTACCCCCTGGTGGGATAAGGGGTAACAGCTCCCACTCCCTTGAGAGAGGGAACAGAACAGGCAGAACCAGATCCCTGGCACAAGAACAAGAACACACTGAATACCCTACTTCCCCAGTGGGGAGAGGACAGAACCCCTAATTGAACTGCAGGCACTGACATTGAGCCACTTCCTTCCTTTTAAAGCCCTGCTCTGCAGAGTGAGGAAGTTAACCCTTCAATCCGTCACAGTAGTTACATAGTAACATAGTATAAGGATCTCCCAATATGGCCAGGACATCTGCCTCTACCAACATGGCCGCAGAGGCAGGAAGTCAGCCTCCTTCTGAAACAATTGCCTGCACCTGTCTGCTCCCTTTATAAGGCTTCATTTCCCTCTCTTCCTTGCCTGTGCAAGGTTCTGTTTCCCTGGACTTCTGCTATTGCCTTATCCATCCTGCCTGCCTTATTCCACCCTGTTTCCGACCCCAGCCTGTGACCACGACCAACCTGCTTTCTCCAGCCCTGACCTCGGATCTGTGATCCCTACTACACTGCCTTCTCAACCCTGACCCAGGAACAGTGACCTTGATCATCCTACCTTCTCCTGCCATGACCTCTGACCCAGACCTCATGATTCTATTCTTCAGGATTCGGATCCCAGGTACGGGTCGGCCTCTACTCTCCACCTCTGCCTAGCGAGTCTGTCTCCTGGACAGTCTTTTCCACCCCCGTTAACATGCCTAACATGTCTAGTAAGGTACGGTTGAATCGTTCTGGCAGTGCATCCCCTTCGGGGTGGTATGGAGTAGTGCGGGACTTATTGATATGAAAGAGTTTCAGCAGTTCTTTGATTAACTTGCTTTCGAAGTCTCTTCCTTGATCTGAGTGGAGGCGTTGAGGAAGCCCATAATGCATGAATGGAGTCGGCATGTGGAAACATTATTGCATGCTTACAATTGCACGTGACACGACTCCACCAGGTTCTCACCCTACTTTCTCATGTTCGGCCGCCGAAGCTAGACTGCCGGTGAACATACGTTTGAGAGTCTCCACCAATGGAGTGCATAATACTACACATTTCCGCTATGTGCAGCGATTGCAAGAGAATCTGCAGCGGGCCTACCTACAAGCCGAGAAGTCCACCGAAAAGCTGAATGCCGGGAATAAAAAGCGGTATGATCATAAAGTTAAACACAGAGACATTAAACCTGGCAATGCAGTGCTTCTCCGTAACCTGGGAGTACCAGGGAAACATAAGTTGGCTGACCGATGGCGGGAGGGAATGTACGAGGTAGCCTCTCAAATGCCCGGCCTTCCAGTCTACCGCATTAAAGACTCGGAGGGCCGGGTGAAGACCTGGCATCGGAATCATTTACTCCCTATTCCCCGAGTAGAGGAGGGGGATGTGGAATGGCCGTCATCCTCGTTGGATGGGGAGATATCCACGGAAGAAGAAGAGTCAGGGAACTCCGATGTTCCGGAAGATCCTTCAGAGGGAACCTCTCAAAGGGGCCCTCAACAGAGAGCACTTCCCGGCGGAGCTTCGGGTAAAGGGCTACGGGAGCGCTCGCCCCAGGGGGTGGCTCCGGAAAATTCGTCACTGGACCCACTAAGCCCATGTTTTGCACCAAGTCGGGATAATTTAGAGACTGTAAGCCCCTCAAGGGAAGAGCTCGAGGTTCAAGACCAAAATAGTCACTCCCCAAAGGGATGGCCTACGATCAGTTTGGGGCATCCCACTATGAGGCTCAGCAGTGGGCCCGCAGCCGCGTACAATCAGTAATTGTGATGTTCAGTGAAATGTACAATCTGATTTAAGAGAGGGATGTGTCTTACATTATGCAATTTTTCATTATATAAAGTTGTACCAGTTCAAAGGTATCGTCCAAGCGGGGATGTTGGAATCCGCAGGGGGGAGGATGTAGCCGGGACCCCCTTTTCCACCCTTTTGTTGTTATGGGTGGGTATGTTGCAGTTAGGGAACAAGACAAGCAGAGCTAGGGACTGGCCATAGTTAGGTTCCGGTTCCCTTATCGCCACATTATCACCACTGGGACAGTTCTAAGTTGGCGGGAGGTCTGGGCGCAGACCCCGCTATCGAGCCACAGCATGTCTGGGTGGGATTGCCCTAGACACTTATGGGTGATGTCATCTACACCTCGCTGATCCTTTGTGAAGATTGTAGCCGCACCGGGTATTGGAGTGCCCGGCAGGTAATTCTAAAGTGCACAAACGGTACCATCCTTCATTCAGGACACAGTGGCTGCGCAGTCACACTCATACACATTCATTGACTCACTTGAGGGTGGGAGAACTATTCCCAAGGGGAACTGGACACGGGGTGGGATCACCCGGTGAAGGGAGGGTGAGCGTTCAACGAGACGCCGGGTATAGTGTCTCCTCTAGGGAGGGACACCTGTTGGTATAACATATGGTTACTGCAAGTAAAGTTAATTGGTTAAGGGATATTGCTGTGTGTGTTATGTATATAAGTCCTGCGAAGACCCACTTCCCCTCGGGCGGAAGCTGTCGCAGGTGGAGGCGCTGCACCAAGTTCTAGATATTGTGTGTACCCCAGGCTCTCCGTGGCAGAGGCTCAGACCCTGTGAGCCTACAGGTAATACAGCATATGGTAGTGTTCTACATTTGGAGGCGCTGCTGAGATCTTAGACCTGGGGTGCACTTTGAGACAAAATTACCGCCACAATGGCCCTTCCTTCCCGTCAGGAAATACGCGACTGGGCGCGGCAAATGCGCACGCCTGCCCGCCGCGCCGTAGCTGTGACACGAGTACCCATGGCCTTACCTTATGAGACTTTGCAAATGGACCTACGACAACTACCAGGTTTTGCCAAAGCCCGCCTAGTAGATGTGCTCATAGACCAAGATGCTAAATGGAACACCTTGCTAGTAGATTGCCGGCGAGACCTAGTAGTACTAGAACCTGCAGTCCCTCAATATCTGCCGCTGCCCGATGCTCCACCTGGCGGCAGTCCGTTTGTCTATCCACTTCGGGACCCTCCTGTGGGGGAACTAGATGACGACGACCCCACACTTCCTTTTGCTCAATACCCCGTGAGCGAGGCGGCTAGCTGTCGGTCAGAATCTAGCTATCCCGGGTCTAGCGCCTCCGCCGAAGTAGGGGTGCGTAGTGATATGCTGCAGAAACTCAATGAAAAGATAGACCAGTTAACCGCCCCTTCCAGCTTACCGCCGTTAGTAGAAGCACTTACTTTAGCCACGCATTCACAAAGCTACCGGAAATTAAAGGCCTTCTCGGGGACGCTACCTGTGCCCATGGGAGAGGATGGGATAGACCCGTGGAAGGAGCACACTAGGGGAGTAATGGAGGAATGGTCTTGCACCGACGTGGTGAAACGGCAACGACTCATGGAGTGCTTACGACCCCCGGCGTCCACATTGATCAGCATTCATCGAGAGCAGTGCCCCGACCTAACCGCTTGTATGATGATCGAGTTCCTAGTTGAGGCCTATAGTGTGACCGAGGATGATGGGGCCTTGTGGGCCAAATACTATGCCATCAATCAAAAGGATGGTGAAGACCTGTCTGCCTATATACACTGAGTGCAAATCTCCCTTGGGCCCCTGCTGCATCATAAATATGTGGCCGCCTCCCAGATGGACGAATACCTCCGCAAACAATACCTACGAGGGTCCAGTCCTACTCACCTTATAGCAAACATGATTCGCGACAACCTAACTCGAGGGCCCCCTCCCTCGTTTATCAAACTCTTGCAGCAAGTCAAAGAGCACGAGACGCATCTTATGCTTCACTCCCCCCAGAAGGCTAAAGCAGTCAGCTGCACCAAGCCAAAAGGAAGTACTGAAAAGAAGGAGGACCCACTGGACAAACCAGGTCCCGAACGGCCGAAATACGCTGGACGAACCTCGCCTCCGTATGACCGCCGAACCCCACCCCGGGATATGTCCTGCTACAAATGCGGGAAGAAAGGACATACTGTATCTCCTATGATTGTTGGATGGGAGAGTCTCGCCACCGAAGCCCGTCCCCCAAAAAGTTCACGCCCCAGGCCATGGTCTGCGGGGTGTATGCGGTCGGCCCAGAAACTCCGGTGTCCACCCAAAGTAGCGAGGACCCCGAAGAGGAAGGTAACCGCGTGGGACCGGTAGCGCTGATCCGGGTGTTAGTGGACGGGATTTACTCCTCCGCACTACTGGACACGGGGTCGCAAGTCACCATCATATATCGGGGGTTCTATGATCGACACCTCCAGAAGCGGCCTCGGGGAGCGGCAGGGCATATCAAAGTACGAGGCTTAAGCAATGAAGACTACCCCATCGACGGGTTGGTGACCATGGATCTGGAGATACAGGAGCTCAACACGGGGAAGTCTCACCCCATGAAGGTGGACGCCTTGGTGTGCCCCGAACTCAAAGATACACCTAAGTACCCGATCATCCTAGGCACGAATGCGGACATTGTACAAGCCGTCATCCGGGCCTATCTACACGAAGCTAATGAACTGCCCATGTCCAGCCTACAGTTGCAGCTAGTCCAGGCGGATCCAGCTCCTCCTCCACTCCCCTCGGAGGACTACGGACTGTTGTTCTGCGGGTGGGGAGGGTTGACCAGACTCTTACCCGGCGAGACGCAGAGGGTACCCGCCTGGTGTGCCTACGCTGAACAAGTAGACGAGGAGCAGCTGTTTTCTTTAGAAAGCACACCCGAAGAAGATGTCCGGCGAGGATATCGGCTAGTGCCGGAATTCCGGGATTGGCCAACTGCCATTCCCCGTCGAATTTACGTGATGGTGCAGAATCTTTCACCCTTCCCCATGGCCATCGACGCGGGACAGCGAATAGGGAGAATTTACCCCATCAGCTCGGTGGGCGAAGCCGTACAGGTAAAGACTACACGAGTGGACGAAACCGGATCGCCGTTAGATTTTGACTTTGGTTTATCCGGACTGTCGGACGCCTGGAAAGAACGATTACGAGTACAGCTGGAAGAAAGACGATCAGTATTCTCTACTAGTGAAATGGATGTGGGGTGTAGCCGCAACGCCCACACACCATTCGAATGACTGATACCAAACCCTTCCGGGAGCGTTCCCGTCGGCTAGCCCCTAGGGACGTAGAGGATGTACGAGCGGCGATCAATGAAATGGAAGAGGCCGGAATTGTCACGGAATCACGAAGCCCATAGTGGTCGTGCGAAAGAAGAATGGGACCGTGAGGTTATGTGTTGACTACCGGACGCTGAACAATCGAACGGTACCGGACCAGTATAATCTTCCCCGCATAGAAGAAATCTTGGATACCCTACATGGGAGCCAATGGTTCAGTGTACTGGACCTTCGGTCCGGCTACTATCAAGTACCTATGAGCCCAGAGGATCAAGAGAAGACGGTGTTCGTGTGCCCCCTAGGGTTCTATCAATTCACCCGTATGCCCCAAGGCATATGTGGTGCCCCCGCCACCTTCCAGCGGCTAATGGAGAAGACTCTAGGTGACTTGACCCCCCGAGAATGTCTCGTGTATTTAGACGACATCATAGTCTTCGGGAAAACCCTGGAAGAGCACGAGGCTCGACTCTTGAAAGTACTTGACCGATTAGCGCAAGAAGGGCTCAAACTCTCCTTGGATAAATGCCGTTTCTGCCGGACATCGGTGACTTACGTGAGACACATCGTGTCCGGCGAGGGAATTGCCACGGACCCCGCCAAGATAGAAGCTGTTGTCAATTGGCCCGTCCTGACAATGTGGGAGAGTTGCGATCGTTCCTGGGGTTCTGCGGCTACTATCGCAGGTTTGTGGAGGGATACTCCAGACGGGCCAAAGCCCTCAACGGCCTCCTCAAAATATATCTGGAGGGCACAGGCCGGAAGGCCACACCTGCCCGACAGCCCTTCGGGGACAAATTGACACCCGAGTGTGAACAAGCCTTTACGGATCTGAAACAGAGTCTGACTGCGGCCCCTGTGCTGGCCTATGCCAACCCTGAACAACCGTATATATTACATGTGGATGCTAGCCTCAACGGCCTAGGAGCCGTATTACATCAAAAATATCCAGAGGGATTGCGACCTGTAGCATATATCAGCCGCAGTCTTACTGTCAGTGAGCAGAACTACCCCGTGCACAAACTCGAGTTCTTGGCCCTCAAGTGGGCCATTGTGGACAAACTTTGTGATTACTTGTACTGTGTGTCGTTCGAGGTGCGGACGACAATAATCCCCTCACCTACATCATGACCTCCGCCAAACTCGACGTGGCCAGGCATCGCTGGTTGGCCGCTCTATTCAATTACACTTTCACCTTGAAATACAAGCCAGGCCCCCTGAACATTGGAGCGGACGCCCTGTCTAGGCGACCAGGGCTGGCCACTACCCCCGACGAAGATCAGTGGGAAGAAATTCCGGGACCCGGAATAAGGGCCCTATGTTGTACAGCTGCCATAGTCAATGACCAAGTGGCATTCTCTGAATTACGAGTGGCTGACTCTCCAGGGTGTACGGCAAACGCTATCCCGGAAGCCTATCGAGACCCCAGTGGTATGCATGTTACTCCAGACAAGATCATAGCCTGGAAAGATATGGTACGATACCAAGAACAAGACCCGGTCGCAGGTGCCATTCGTTATGCCATCCGACAAAATCGCCCGGCCCTCCTCTGACAGGCCCCGGGAGATGTAGGAGGTCTACTAATGCGAGAAGCTGACAAATTTGAAATACGTGACAATTTGCTATACCGAGTTGTGGAGTATCATAATCACCCGAACAGACGACAATTAGTACTGCCAAAAAGACTACAGTACTTGGTACTGAAGGCTCTACACGATGAACACGGCCATTTGGGGGTAGACAAGACTTTTGGACTAGTGAGAGATAGGTTTTTCTGGCCAAAGATGAGAGAAGCAGTAGAGCACCACTGCCGACGGTGTGTGCGGTGTATTTAGAGGAATACTTTACCCACCAGGGCCTCCCCAATGGGCCACTTAAAAAGTACGGGACCCTTGGACTTAGTATGTATGGACTTCTTGTGTATCGAACCCGATAGCCGTGGCATAGGGAATGTGTTGGTCATCACGGATCATTATACCCGATACGCCCAGGCCTTTCCGACCAAGGATCAAAAAGCCATTACGGTGGCCAAGGTGCTCTGGGAGAAGTACTTCATGCATTATGGGCTTCCTCAACGCCTCCACTCAGATCAAGGAAGAGACTTCGAAAGCAAGTTAATCAAAGAACTGCTGAAACTCTTTCATATCAATAAGTCCCGCACTACTCCATACCACCCCGAAGGGGATGCACTGCCGGAACGATTCAACCGTACCTTACTAGACATGTTAGGCACGTTAACGGGGGTGGAAAAGACTGAATGGAGTCGGCATGTGGAAACATTAGTGCATGCTTACAATTGCACGTGACACGACTCCACCGGGTTCTCACCCTACTTTCTCATGTTCGGCCGCGAAGCTATACTGCCGGTGGACATACGTTTGAGAGTCTCCACCGATGGAGTGCATAATACTACACATTTCCGCTATGTGCAGCGATTGCAAGAGAATCTGCAACGGGCCTACCTACAAGCCGAGAAGTCCACCGAAAAGCTGAATGCCGGGAATAAAAAGCGGTATGATCATAAAGTTAAACACAGAGACATTAAACCTGGCTATGCAGTTCTTCTCCGTAACCTGGGAGTACCAGGGAAACATAAGTTGGCTGACCGATGGCGGGAGGGAGTGTACGAGGTAGCCTCTCAAATGCCCGGCCTTCCAGTCTACCGCATTAAAGACTCGGAGGGCCGGGTGAAGACCTGGCATCGGAATCATTTACTCCCTATTCCCCGAGTAGAGGAGGAGGATGTGGAATGGCTGTCATCCTCGTTGGATTGGGAGATATCCACGGAAGAAGAAGAGTCAGGGAACTCCGATGTTCCGGAAGATCCTTCAGAGGGAACCTCTCAAAGGGGCCCTCAACAGAGAGCACCTCCCGGTGGAGCTTTGGGTAAAGGGCTACGGGAGCGCTCGCCCCAGGGGGTGGCTCCGGAAAATTCGTCACTGGACCCACTAAGCCCATGTTTTGCACCAAGTCGGGATAATTTAGAGACTGTAACCCCCTCAAGGGAAGAGCTCGAGGTTCAAGACCAAAATAGTCACTCCCAAAGGGATGGCCTACGATCAGTTTGGGGCACCCCACTATGAGGCTCAGCAGTGGGCCCGCAGCCGCGTACAATCAGTAATTATGATGTTCAGTGAAATGTACAATCTGATTTAAGAGAGGGATGTGTCTTACGTTATGCAATTTTTCATTATATAAAGTTGTACCAGTTCAAAGGTATCATCCAAGTGGGGATGTTGGAATCCGCAGGGGGGAGGATGTAGCCGGGACCCCCTTTTCCACCCTTTTTTTGTTATGGGTGGGTATGTTGCAGTTAGGGAACAGTCAGATAACGGAGGTTCCGCGCAAGGGAGCCACCATGTTGTGGTTGGCGTCAGCACAGACTTAGCCTAGCAGAGGTTGCGCATGCGCAGAGCGAGGGTAGAGAAAGCCCACGAAGGAGGTAGAGCACGACGGGTCCCAGCAGCCCCAGCGGGTCCCCGTGATGTGCCTGGGCCAATGAGGTGCGAGACCAGGAGGAAAAGGAAGTGTTTGGCTCGCACGTGAGGTCAGAGTTGGTTGGAGAGGAGAGGAGAAGGAGCTTCGGTGTGGGGAGGCAGACCGCCCCCTACTTAGGCCGCATGCCCCAGGCCCAGTTAGGCCCTGAGTCCCCATAGAGACAAGCAGAGCTAGGGACTGGCCATAGTTAGGTTCCAGTTCCCTTATCGCCACATTATCACCACTGGGACAGTTCTAAGTTGGCGGGAGGTCTGGGCGCAGACCCCGCTATCGAGCCGCAGCGTGTCTGGGTGGGATCGCCCTAGACACCTACGGGTGACGTCATCTACACCTCGCTGATCCTTTGTGAAGATTGTAGCCGAACCGGGTACTGGAGTGCCCGGCAGGTAATTCTAAAGTGCACAAATGGTACCATCCTTCATTCAGGACACAGTGGCTCGCAGTCACACTCATACTGCACCGACACACTTTATTCGAGCAAATACCCAGTATGTACCTGGCAGATACCTGGAATGCGCCGCTCCTCACCTCTGACAAGCCCCATTGCGTTTGCCTTCCCAGCCTGGGCTCATGCCTGGCTGACGGGCGGCTGATCTGTTAAATGATAATGATTAGGATTTAATAGGCTGCAATGCTTCGCGTGTATACCAGATGGCATAAATTCATGAATTGTAATGCAGTATATATATATACTGTGCAGTATTGCAGCCAGCGGGAATAAAATGCTTCAATCCCTGCCTGGAAAATAACCCAATGCACTCGGGCAGAAAACAGTCACAAACCTCAATACACCCGGGTATACCCGAATTCGTGGGACTAGCCGAGCTCGAATAAAGTGTGTCGCCAGTGTACACATTCATTGACTCACTTGAGGGTGGGAGAACTATTCCCAAGGGGAACTGGACACGTGGTGGGATCACCCGGTGAAGGGAGGGTGAGCGTTCAACTAGACGCCGAGTATAGTGTCTCCTCTAGGGAGGGACACCTGTTGGTATAACATATGGTTACTGCGAGTAAAGTTAATTGGTTAAGGGATATTGCTGTGTGTGTGTGTTATGTATATAAGTCCTGCGAAGACCCACTTCCCCTCGGGCGGAAGCTGTCGCAGGTGGAGGCGCTGCACCAAGTTCTAGATATTGTGTGTACCCCAGGCTCTCCGTGGCAGAGGCTCAGACCCTGTGAGCCTACAGGTAATACAGCATATGGTAGTGGCCTGCGTTCGCTAGGAAGCAGGGCTACACATATTTAGTTGAACATAATTTACAGAAAAGTTTTAAGGTCCCATTGTGTATTAAGACCCTTAGGTATCAATGTATCGAGGGTAAAGATCCAGAACGCCTCTCTTTTATAGAGATAATTCGTTCTGTCTCCCCCTCTTAGATTAGTTTTAATATGCTCAATGGCTATGCATCTGAATTTAGATAGACTACTATTTTGGCAGTTTTTAAAATGAAATGCAACTGGTTGTGTGAGATCTTCTTTGATAATGGATCTCACATGCTCTTGGATTCTTGTTTTAAAGGCTCTTGTTGTTAGGCCGATATATTTTTTACCACAACCACATATAAGCATATACAGTGTACTGTATATGATATATTCTGTTTTACATATGATGAATGTCATTATATTGAATTTTTTTGTCACAACGGGAGCAACCAATCAAATTAGGAAAAAGTTGTTTCTTATTTGTATTTAATTGTTGTCTTGGTATGCTGGGTGATACAGCATTTCGAATAGTAGGGGATTTTCTAAATACAAATCTCGGATCTGATGAGACAAATTTTCTCAAAAGAGGGTCGATAGTCAGAATGTTCCAATGTTTTTTAATTATAGCTTTAACCTTCATTGCTTGGTTGCTATATTGAGTAATAAACATTGATATATCACATTGAATAGTATTTTTTACAGAAGTTTTTTGGATCAACAGGTCCTGTCTGGTTTTATCTTTGGCATTATTGTAAGCTTCTTGTATGATATTAGGATCATATCCTCTTTCGAGGAATCTTGATGTAAGATCATGTGCACTAGTCTCAAAGTTTTCCATAGTAGAACAATTCCTGGTAATCGCAAGAATTGTCCATATGGCACTCCCCGAAATAAACTCTGATTATGACAACTGGTGGCATGCAATAAAGTGTTGCGAGTGTGTGGCTTACGAAATATGTCTGTGTGTACTTTAAGATCAGGAGTGACATAAAGTAAAAGATCTAAAAAGTGAATGTGATGGTGATGAAAGTGATGTGTGAAATGTAAATTAAACAGATTGGTGTTAATGTGAGAAATAAAAGAATATAACTGAGTGACTGTGCCCTTCCAAATTAATATTAGGTCATCAATGTAGCGATGATAAAATGTGATGAGATGGCGATAGGGGTTGCTATCTCCAAACACGTGGGTCTGCTCCCACCAACCCATGAATAGGTTGGCGTATGAAGGGGCAAAGCAGGACCCCATAGCAGTCCCACGTGTTTGGAGATAGAAAGTCCCATCGAACATAAAATAGTTGTGAGTGAGTAAAAATAAAATGCTGTCAGTAAGAAATGCTATGTGAGCAGGTGAAAATGTGTGAGCAGATTCTAAGAAATGTTCAATGGCACGGATGCCATCTGTGTGTGAGATGATAGTATATAGGGATGATACGTCTAATGTAACACATAAAGAATTGGGTGTCCGAGTGTAGTCAGAAAAAAGAGTAAGAACATGTGATGTGTCGAGTAAGTGAGAAGGAAGTGCAGTGACCAGTGGTTGCAAAAAATGATTAACATATTGAGATAAATGTTCCCCAAGTGATCCTATACTCAAAATAATAGGTCTACCTGGGCGACTAAGAAGTGATTTATGTATTTTAGGTAAATGGTGAAAAATGGGGAGTATTGGATGCGAACATGTGAGGAAATCAAGCTCTTGTACAGACAGAACCTGTAGATATTTACCAAAATCCAATAATTCTTGTAATTGACAACCAAAGTCATGTGTGGGATCTGATGACAACACCATATAGGAATTTTTATCACCCAATTGGCACAATGCCTCTTGCTTATAATAGGTGTAGTCCAAGACAACTACTGCTCCAGCTTTGTCTGCATTTTTGACTACTATGGAGCAGTTATCTCTCAATGATTCCATAGCTTCCCATAACTTTTTGTCCAGATTATCTGGTCGTGAATATAGTTGGTTAGTAGTGTTGATGCCTTTTGATAATAAATGTAAGACCTCTCGACGGCTGTCTGGAACACATCAATGGCATGACCTCTAAAGAACAGTGGGCAGTACTGTGATTTATTTTTTAATCCAGAGTCTTTCCTTCCAAAGAAGGTTTGGATTGAGTCCTCAAACATATATTGGTCATCTAAAAGTTCTACCATGTCCTGTAAATGACACTGATCTTTGAATGTCAATTGGCATGAGGTATCATAAATGGGTATTTGAGTTAGGTTATCAGAGGAATTTGAAAATTGTGAGTTGTTGTCCTGGGTTATATTCAGATTGGAATTTATATCACCTCCGAGTATATTTGTACTAATACTTTTTTGTCCAAAAAATCTTTTTAAAGTCAATTTTCTTGTGAATTTATAAAGATCAACCACAGTTGAGAAAAGATTGAAATTTCTGTCGGGTGCAAATGTTAAACCCATATTAAGTAGTTGTAATTCTGATTGAGTAAATGTATATTTAGAAATATTAATGACATTTGTGTCCTCTATTTTTAGTACCTTCTCCTCTTGGAGGGGGCCACCCACCAACTTATTCCTAGATCTTCTTCTCCTGGTGGATCGTTTTTTGACGGTGGTAGCCCCTGTGCTGAAGATTGATGTGATGTTGAATTCGTTGGCAAATGTATTTCTTCCTGAGATGATGTTCCGGATTCATTGCCTGAGAAGGAAACACTAAATGGGACATATTCAGTGTCAGATGCATCAGATTCAGTGTTCTGTCAAGAACTAGTGGTGCCTTTTGATGTTTTTTTCAAATTGATTTGGGATTTTGTGATTTCTTATTGTACTTTTTATTAGACGAGGGATTTTTTTCCAATCTGAGGTTTTTGCCACAAATATACTTGGTTCTTTTGATAATCTAATTTGTCTCGCTCATATTTATTATGCTTAGTTTGCATTATGGTTCTTTCTACATTTTTAATACGTTGGGCTAATAATTTGTCCATGTCAATAAATTTTTCAACTTTTGTAAAAGCTTGTAGTTTTTTCTGGAGCTCAGTAAACTGCTTAAAAGCTACCACTTTTTCCTGTGTTTTATATTTAATAACAAGCTCAATCAATTTAAAAGAACATTGGTCAAGTATTAAACACCAGTTTTTTTTTCAAATTCTTTATCTCCAAAGCCGAAGGAAGGGGCTTTGGTCATACGAAGCCCACGAGGGATACGTTTGTTTTTTTAAATAATTTTCCAAAGAAATAATGTCCCACCAAATCCTAAGGTCCTGTGTTATAAGCTATTCTAAACAGGAAAAGTAGGTTTTAAGGTCTTAACTTGTTTCACAAAACAATTCCTGTTCTCTATCAAACACAGAATCAGCTTTTTTGTTGCGGTCCAACATATTAAAGCAGTTGAAAGCAAAAAAGTACCAGAATCAAAGTCCTGTTGTTCAACAGCTGATGTCTCCATATTAGCAAGGTGTAACAATGGTGCAATCAACAAGAAAAATAATAATAATAATATCTCATGCAAAGTCCAAATAAAAAATAAAGGAGTTGAAAAACATGTGAAAAAATGTATAGGTACATATAAAAACAGCATAAGAGATTCAATGTATGTCTCTATATACAAGCTGGTGAGTTCAAATTGATGAATATGAACAGCAATAGCATCCAAGCGCCAACGGCCAAATAATCCTGAATATGAAGAAAAAGCCGCTTGCTTGCTCTAGGAGCCGCGCTGTATGTACAGTATGGCAATATGCAATCAATATGCGAAGGTGACAGAAACAGACATATTAAGAGGCATTATAGGGAAGCCTCCGGTGTAAAGTGCATCAGCGCCCTCACAGTAAAAGTACAGCTGAAAAATAAGCACACAAAATCCAAAGAGACATTTGTCTATGGCGTGTGCAGTGTACTCACGATCAATCGCCATGTCCCTAAGGCCTGGGACATAGTGGTGTGAGCAAGGCTGAGCCTTGCTGAGCCACGCTCACATTCGGCACTGAGCCCCTGCAGCTGCAATGAGAGCGGCTTTAGCAGGGCCTCGCGCATGCGTCCGCATGCTGGGGGAAGCGTGTGTCTCAAGAAGTTTTCAAAGTTGGTGCTCGCCGGAGCGCAGGGCCGGTCACGTGAGCGGTTCGCCCAATGAGGGCGAACCAGCTCCGTGACGTCACTGGCCCGCCCCCAGACCCGCCCCCGACACACCCACGGACGGCGCGCTGTGTAAGGCCAGGGAAACGCTTTCCCTGAGCCTCAGCGCGCCTCCTCACTGATAAAATAACTATGTCCCAAGCCTAATCCTCGTGGCCAAGCAATCGCAGTGTAACTCTGTATTTTCTGTCTGTTGGAGTCTTGTCCAATCCTGGGGTAGCAGTAAAATGAAAAAGGGATCGGTGTGACGTCCAAGCCTAAACAAAACGTTGGAACTCACCAGCAAAAATTGAATAAAAAAACTTTATTGAACTACATAAAAAAAGTGAACATCCACATGGAGATCTAGACTCCTCCTCCCACGCGTTTCACGCCGTCAGTGGCGGTTTCTCAAGGAGATGACAAGAGAGGGGGGAAGATTCTATTTAAATCCCTCTCCAAGTTTTGGAAATGTTTATTTAGCAAAGCAAGATTTAAAATCACTTGATGGTGATTGGTGAATTAAGACAAATTAAGGAGTGTTTCTTGTATTCGATACCTGTTGCAGGTAAGAACCAGACAAACTTCTATCTTAACTGGAATACAAAAATTGCCCCCTCTTTACTTAAGTAATAATCCCCGAAAAACAGGGCATTACTGGCCAATAATGCCCTAACTGGGTTAAAGTCCCTCGGCTTCGCCTCGGGCCTTCAACTCTTCCAGCCAGGGCATTATTGGCCAGTAATGCCCTGT